>NC_139227.1:52657320-52954486 GCF_055691185.1 Crinia signifera
AGGTTCCCTATGGTAAGGCAGACAGAGAGGGTGTGATACCTACCAGAAAGATGACCATGCTAAACCCATGGACACGGCTAGAGCTGCGGTCCATCATTTCAGATTTCCCTGATCCTAGGAAAGATCTGGCTCTGAGCCGGAAATTTGTAAGGGATCTGGGAAACTCTGATGAGCCCACCAACAAGGATTGGAGAATCATGTTGAGGGCCTGTCTCCCCACTCACATAGACATCCCGAAATTCATTCAGGATAGTGGATTGAAAGTGGACAAGGAGATAAATGATGAGATCAACCAGGAAAATATACGCCTGATTAACTTACAGTTGGGAGTATATTTTCCTGCGACAGTAGAATATAGCAGGATGTTTACCATCAAACAAAAGGATGGCGAATCTGCTGCTGATTATTTTGCGAAGGCCTTGCTAGCGGTATCAAGATACACTGGTGTCTCCGAGCCTAAGGACGACCCCCACCTGAGGGAAATGATTGTCTCTGTGCTGGTGGAAGGGCTTAGCGAAAACCTGAGAGCCAGAGTCCAAACTTCTTTTCCAAATTGGCGTGGAATGACAGTGGATGCCCTACGGGAATCTGCTGTAGACCACGACCGTAACATCAAGAAACGCAGAGAACTGCAAACTGACAAACTGATGATGGTTAGCATCCAAGCCCTTTCAAATGCCCCAAACAAAGTTGCATACCAACGAAACACCAGAGACACAGGCAGAAAGCCCATTATTTGCTACAACTGCAATAAGGAGGGACACATTGCAGCACAATGTAGGTCAGGAAACCCCAGGAGTTACAAAACACATAGGCGAGAATGGGAATCTCACCAAGGTGAGACACGGAGATACCCAGCCCCTAGACAATGGGAGGAGACAGACAGGTCACGCAACATGCCTCCTCCCCATCTGATGGCTGACACTGTGCTAAGGGCAACCCAGGTCAGACAATAGGAAACAGGTCATACCTGTATCCTACAGCCAGTTAGACTAACACAACACCTTAGAGAGGAACCTCAGGTGAAGGTTGATATAGCTGGAGTAAGGCAAACCTTTTTGGTTGATACAGGGGCGGCCAGATCTGTTCTCAACACTCCTCTTCACTTGGGTTTCACTAACAAATCAGTAGCAGCAATTGGGGTAACAGGAAAAATACAACATTACCCACTGACGAAACCAGCGGAGGTTACAATCGGGCCTCTGCATACCAAACACTCTTTCCTGTTGGCTGCAGCGGCCCCGACTAACCTCCTGGGTAGAGATTTACTATGTAAAATGGGATGTGTCATCTATTGCACTCCCGATGGGGTATTCCTAGACACTTCTTAAAATCTTACACAAGAAGTGCAAGATATGCTGGACAGTCCTCAGAGGCTAATGTTGTATTCCACTGTTGTAGAATCAAATCCATCTAGGGTAGCTGAAATTACAGCACAAATACCGAGTTCCCTTTGGACTAAAGATGGACAGGACGCTGGGCTAATGGCAAATGTAGCTCCAGTAGAAATCCACTTAAAAGAAGGCAGGATAGCCCCAAAAATACCGCAGTACCCTTTAAAACCTGAAGTTGAGCTAGGAGTATTCCCAGTGATCCAACGATTGCTCCAACAGGAAATCCTAGTTAGAACTTCCAGCACGGCCAATAGTCCCATCTTTCCTGTGAAAAAGAGCGGGGGGAGGGGCTACAGACTAGTGCAGGATTTAAGAGGGGTAAACAAAGTAGTTGAGAGCCAATTCCCCGTAGTGCCAAACCCAGCTGTCATCCTAATGCAAATCCCACCTCACTGTACTCATTTCACAGTCATTGATTTGTGTTCAGCGTTCTTCTCCGTCCCTTTGCACCCTGACAGCCAGTATCTGTTCGCCTTTACTTACAGAGGAGTACAGTATACCTGGACACGACTCCCCCAGGGATTCATAGACAGCCCCAGCATCTTCTCCCAGGCCTTGCATGATTGTTTACAATCCTTTCAACCCATGAGTGGTTCGATACTGATACAATATGTCGATGACTTGTTGCTGTGTTCTGAGTCACTGGAGTCATCAGTGGATGACACTAGACAGCTGCTGATGCATCTCTCAGAGACAGGACATAAAGTATCAAAGGATAAGCTGCAATTATGCCAGACCAGGGTTAAGTATCTGGGCCACTGTCTTACCCAAGGGCTGAGACACCTCACCGACGACAGAATCCAAGCGATTCAGAACATGGTACTGCCACAGACCCAGCATCAGATCCGTACGTTCCTAGGCATGTGTGGATACTGTCGCAATTGGATCCCAGGATTCTCTATTCTGGCATTACCACTACAAGAGATGGTTTCCTCAACTAAGCCAGATCGGGTCTCTCATACTGAGGAATCTGAGCTGGCTTTCGAGGAACTAAAGGTGAGCCTAACAAAGGCCCCATCACTGGGAATGCCAGATTATGGGAAACCCTTTGAACTGTACGGAACTGAATCAGGTGGGTGTGCGGCAGGAGTACTTGTACAAAAACATGGTGATGCCAACCGACCAATAGCGTACTACAGTGGCCAGCTGGACACAGTAGCACGCTCACTCCCAACTTGCTTACGAAGTGTGGCTGCAATAGCACAACTAGTAAGTAAGAGTGAGGACGTAGTGTTGGGACACGATTTAACTGTTCATGCTCCCCATGCTGTCTCTGCCCTACTAAATTCTGCCCAAACACGTCATGTGTCCTCAGCACGGTTCACTAAGTGGGAACTGGCGCTGATGGCCCCAGTAAATATTACCATCAAAAGATGCAACACACTAAACCCAGCCACATTCCTTCCTCATGTGCCCTCCAAGGCACAAAGGGTGGAGGGTGATGGGAATGTTGCTGAATATGGTAAAGCAGAGTTTAGTGAGGGTGAGGACAAACATGATTGCATGACCTACCTGAATCAGACCTTCACAGCACGTCCTGACATAAGCGACAGCCCATTAAGTGAGGTAGACATAACCTTATTCACAGATGGTAGCTGTCATAGACAGACGGACACGGGAGAGCTGTGCACAGGCTACGCAGTAGTCGATGGAGAAGGTATTGTGGAAGCTGAACCCTTGGGACCACCTCACTCAGCACAAGTAGCGGAACTGGTGGCACTGACCAGAGCATGTGAACTGGCCCAAGGAAAATCAGTCAACATATATACCGACTCCAGATATGCTTTCGGAGTAGTCCATGATTTTGGAGCCCTATGGCGCCTCCGAAATTTCATGACGGCGGCTGGCACACCAGTGGCGCATGCGACATATATTAGGAGACTTCTGGGAGCTATTCAGCTTCCAGACAGAGTGGCTGTTATCAAGTGCAAAGCTTGTGAGCATCAGAGAAAGACCCGGTGTCACTTGGTAACAGCCGCGCTGATGAGGCAGCGAAAAGGGCCGCATGCCCTGTAAATATTTTCACCCATCCTACCAACCTTTGTACACTGAACATGGTATCCACATCCAAACTGATAGACATGCAGAATTTGTGTTCCCCACAGGAAAGAGCAGTATGGAAGTCGAAGGGATGTGGCCAAGAGTCCACCGGACTTTGGAGAGATGGACACAGGAAACCAGTGGCCCCCAGGGCATACCTTCCTAGTCTAGCCGAGGCGGCCCATGGGCTGACACATCTTGGGAAGGAAGGTATGTGCAAGCTGGTAAAGGCCTACTGGTGTGCACCAGGGTTCGCTTCTCAAGCAGGTAGAGTGGCAATGTCATGCCTCACCTGTTTGAGGAAGAACGTTGGAAAAGCCATCCCAACAGAGCCATCCCACATCCCTCCTACAGAAGGCCCTTTCCAGGTTATACAAATCGACTTCATACAGTTACCACCCTGTAGAAATTTGAAATATGTATTAGTTTGTGTTGACATGTTTTCCAGCTGGGTGGAGGCTTTCCCCGCTGCCTCCAACACTGCTACATTTACAGCAAAGAAAATATGCCAGGAGTTTGTCTGTAGATATGGTATCCCAAAGGTCATTGAGAGTGACAGAGGCACTCATTTCACAGGAGAGGTCTTCCAAATCATGTGTAAACTCCTGGGGATTAATAGTAAACTTCATACTCCATATCGTCCCCAGGCGAGCGCCAAAGTTGAGAGAATGAATGGTACTATTAAGAACAAATTGGGTAAAGTTATGGCTGAAACAGGGTTGTTATGGCCAGAGGCACTGCCTATTGTGTTGTATAGCATTAGGACCACTCCCAGGACTCCGCTCAACTTGTCCCCCTTCGAGATATTGTTTGGTCGGCAGCCACACATCATGATAGACCCACAGGATGATCTCAAATGTAACAATGAGCTAACTGTACAGTATATCCTAAAGCTAAACAAACAGCTAAGGGAGCAACAAAAGCAGCTGAATTTACTGAACCCTGATATGCCTACCGAGAATTGTCATAATCTTAAACCAGGAGACTTTGTTATGATCCGAAATTTTTTACGCTCAGGTTGTTTGATAGACCGTTGGGAAGGACCGTACCAAGTTTTGTTGACCAGCACTACATCAATTAAAGTCGCAGAGAGAGAGACTTGGATACATTCGTCCCACTGCAAGAAAGCCAGTAACCCAGAATCCCAGTGTGCAGAGAGCGAAAGAGAAGAAGTGTCGCTAGAAGCATTGTTTCGGGAACACTGAGAAGCAGCCAAGGTCGAGCAACCTGAGCGAACAAAGGTCCAAGAGCAGAGCAAAATAAAAGTCCCCTGGTAGAGATGATGGAAGGACTCCAAGCAACAGGTTCACAGTTATGCATATATTTCTTTGTTTTCTTTCTGTGTTCTTTTCTTCATCCCAAGATACTCAGTGGCTGCCACATTCTAGAGCGATCGGAGCGGAGTTCTGACAGTGTAATAATGGACCCAGATATGGGTGAGGTAGAATCCCTAAACCAGCTTGACACTTTGCCCATGACAGGAGAAGGTAAAAGGTATGAGGGAAACGTAGTTCAAGGGCTATGTGATGAGTTATTGTCTGGTGAGTACTGTGTCTGTAGATATTGTCAACCTAAAATGGAAGAAGAATGCATCCAGCGATGTCAGTCGACAAGTAAGGCAACTACAGGCCGACATCCTTTGAGTGATTACCACTCACTAGTGGGTAAGGTCTTAAACCAAACAGAATGCTGGGTGTGTTCACAAGTGTTACATAAAAGGAGTAGTGTAGGCCTAGTCCCATACCCGCTTAATATTTCAGAGATAAGCGTATTAAATAAGGGGAGGCCATTGGATAAGAGATACCTGTATACCAGGTCCCCTAGTCTTAGATTACACCCATACCAAGTGGATAAATCCCTGGTATGTATGAACTTCTCGAGTTCCAGAGCGATTGGTACTTGGGAAGTGACATGGCATAACCAGACAATAACTTACTCCCAGCGTCCAGATGGAGAGCCTATTGATAAAGAATTGTTGTTAAAAATCCGAACCAGTGGGAGACACTATAAATATGTCTACACGGTGAAGAAAAGTAAAATGATGGCCGGCAGAGTATCAGCCGGCTACTGTAATGTAACCCTACAACCAGAAATCTGTGAGGAACAAGTCAGGGAACAGGGGACGGGGATGTTCTTATGGATAATGTGTGACAAGATCATGAAATACTCTGTCCCTTATTTTCTCCCTGACGATGTTTATTATATTTGTGGTAGGAGGGCGTACAAATGGCTCTCCATGAACTACGTTGGTATTTGTTATCTAGGCAGAGTGTTACCTGAAGTGATGACCCTCACACATGATGAGATGGTGAGCATACACAGAGGTATACCTCCTCCTTACACTCATACCCATTATGACCAAATCCATAAAAGGGATTTAACAATCAAGAAAGAACCCCTAGCTTCTGAAATGATACACGAGTCATTCGGTATCCAACTTCTCATTGCATTAGATATCACCCATACCGCCAGAGGAGTCATAAATTTTAAATATATACAAGCATTAGCCAGCTTGGTAGATAACATCACTGAGATTTATGATGACACCTTTAGATACACTGGGAAGGAGTTGCAAGCATATAAAAGAGAGCTAGTCCAACATCGGATGGTGCTGAACTATCTGATAGCTATGACGGGAGGATATTGTGTCACCCTCTCTACACAGTTTGGGGTGAAATGTTGTACATATATCACCAACAATACTGAAGACCCAGAAGAAATCATCGATCATCGGATGGATGAGATTCTTCAGCTTAAATGGGAATTTAGAAGGGAACATAATATCAGCCTGGCAGAAATAGGTAACAAAGTTAGTGAATGGACCTCCTGGTTGAATCCAATGCACTGGTTCTTTGGTTTAGGAGAATGGGCGCAAGGGATCATAGCTAGCATAGGAAAACTCCTTCTCTGTATCGGTGGTGCCATCATAGTCTTTGTGCTATTGTTCAAATGTTTAAAGGTGGTGACCCGGGGAAAGACAAAACGTACCGAAGTCATGAGTGTAAGAACGAGAGATACAGAGGAAGACCAGGGTTTGGTATATGACCCTAGAATCGAAACCACCTCCCTTTAAAGAAACCATATTTGTGAACGTGTATATGTTGTAACCACCCTTGTTTTTATTTTTATCCCAAAATTGTACATTATCCTTCGTGACCCTGAGTAGATTGTTCGATAAATGCGGCCCATCGTTTATCCGTGATCCTGGATCGGCCAAGAGCAGATGGTTTACTCCCCTTATATGTTTATTTCATGGATCCCAATTTCTATGTTAGGATTATGAATTTCTGTATTGTCGTGTAAAATGTTTTTTTTATGTAACAGTTTTATATTTACTGTTAAAGGGTGGACTATGGAAGTCGAGTTACACACACGCCATTTTAGGATAGTATGGCCGCCATTTTGGTTCGCAGAGTTGCGCAAATAAAGTTTCCATACCCGAGTATGTGTGACAAAGTGGACCAGAAGAGTAGCCATACTATCACACATAAATTCATAATAACATACTGACACTAAATAAAATATAGTTAAAGGTTTAGAACGCCACACATAGCTTAGTTAGCCCTGCATACATCTGTCTGTATCATGTTTAGTACCGTTCCGTTCCGTTTCTTATGCGTAGTATTCCGGTCAGTGCGAATATTTCGCAATATACACGGCTCGATAGTTATGGACATAATCCATATTCCAGGGACAGTTTCTGTTGAAAGTATGTAACAAAGGAATCTAGATGAAACCGGTTCTTATCACTGCTGACGCCGAAACCACCAAACAAAGGACTTTTAAAGTTCACTCCCCTGGACCTAGCCAAACCAGGTGTATCATCTTACCCCCCAATCACAGCTGACCTGGCATACGACCTCTGACCAATGAGAACGGCCTTTGACCTCCCCTTTCTGACCCTATAAGATAGGCGACCCAGAGCAGCCAAAGTCTCTTCGGCACATCTACCTTTCCCTGACTTACCACCGGACTATAGTTCATCCCTGAACGATAGTGAGCTCTGACCGGACTGCGCTTCGCATATTTGATGAGAACGGTAACGGTTGCATTAACGGTATTTATTCTTATTGTATTGATTGGCTGATTGTGTCTTGTATCTGTTTTCTTTCCCCCCTAGCAGAGTCTGTTTAGTATTCATTGTTAGTATATTGTATCACTTGTTATACCTGTTTATTCTTATTTCTGTAACCCCCTTTTGTCCATTAGGGACTTAAATACAACCTTTTTACGGAGTTCTTATCTCCTTATTTCTATACAGTGGTCGTGTCTGTTTATTCGCATAATAGCGATAAGGTATATTACGGACACTGTCCTTTAAGGTATATTCGCAGATTAGAGACAAAGTACTGCGAAGGAATCTCTGATTAAGGTATTGGTTCTTGGTATACATAATACAATAAAAGGTACGCTACGCTGCGCTACGCTTTGTACGCACGTAGTTAGGTATAAAGGGTACGTTGGTTGCAGACTTATTACGTAACCAGCGCTTTTCACTTATTGTCTCTCTGGTCATATTTTAATCGCCATTAACAAGTATTACATCCTTGGCTAGTGGAGCCTGGTAGTGGTTTAAAAGTATTGTGATTATACAACATTTGCAGATACTTTCACAGAGAAGCCGGCACGGATCTCACTGACCTGTGCAGGGCCCATAAAGAGGTTTCTCATGGACAAGCACAGGGCACACAGGGGAGAAATCATAAATCTTAGTAAATCTCTGAGGTTTATAATACTAAGCTCCCCCAAGTTCCTGTGACATCCACCATTACTAATTTCTGACTATTTCACATCAATCAAGATTTTTAGTAGATTTACCACAAAATATCTACAGGTCTGCAGTATATATGGAAGTAACTATATCCCCTTGGGATACATGTACTGAGATAATATTATATTAATATATATTATTATTATATTCACTGCAGATTCTGGAGCCATGTTTGTTATTAAACCTCTCACTGTATGTTTTCCATGTCTAGGTGGTATCTCCCTTAGCCAAAGGCTTATTCCACAGAGCCATTGCAGAGAGCGGAGTAGCCATCATGCCAGGATTAATTGCCAACTCTGACGAGGAAGTTATCTTTATCAGAAATGTAAGTAATTATCTGTCCTGTGATTGTTCTCCTAATGAGGGTACAATATTTCCTTCTCCATAGTCCTGGACTGTTTGTGTATTAGGCTGAGTGATATCATACATGTAATAGAGGCAGAAGTGTGATGTCACACAACATACATGCATTACAGGGTGTAGGCTATGTTATAGTGTGATGTCACACAACGTACATGTAATAGAGGCAGAAGCTATGCTATAAGGCGTCTATACATTTATTTGGCTTGAACCTTAACAAACACTTTAAGCTAGCTTAACTAATAATAACTCACGCTGACACAATAAAGACACGGACACCATAACGATTAGATTTAAAGGTCATATGTATTTATTATGTGGTATGACCCTTCTTCGTAAAGGGCTGGCAATAAGGCGCCACGGATGACCAGCTCTAGTCACATCAAAAATGGCGGCGACTTAAACGCCCCAACTGACTGATATTAACATGGGGACGACTGAGACGCTCCATCCGTCTAAGGCACAACCTAATGCTGGGAAGTCTCACCACCCCTTCTCTGGCTGGTGTGGACACTCCGCTGACGAAGTGCCCACTGCGCCCCCCCCCCGCAAAGGCAGGACACCCCGCCGTCTTTCCCGGGCGTAGTGCCTCCCAGCGCCCTCTCATGCCACAAGTGACCGCTGGACCTTGACGCCCTACCGCCAGGGGTGGATTTAGGGGCCGAGCCGCCCCTAGGAACAACATTTTTAGCAGCCCCCCCCCATTAGGTGTATGGTGTGATGACATCACACAAATTAGTCTGGACTGGACCCAGAGGAATGCCGGGGGTGAGAGGTACAGGGTAGTGTCGTGGGAGGCTGGTGTCCTGGCCTCACCACCTGTCCTCCTGGAACTATGTCCCACGACATCCTTCTCTTCCTTTTGTAGTAACTGATAAGTGCAGCTGGTGCTTACTGGATGGGTCCCAAGTATTTTGGCATGGCTAGCGGGTGGGACTATGCAGGATAATGGACGTATGTGCCCCCAACCTGCATAAATATGACACCAGAGGCGGAACAAGTGAGTTGTTGGCCCATGTGCAAAAATATGGATCGGGCCCCCCAAACAAACACAAAAAAAATGCAGTGTCGTTTTGTTTACTTCAAATGTAAAGTCCATTACACATTATGCTGCACATTCACACACCATAATGTCAAATACACATTCACACACAACGTAATGCCCATTCTACATTGTCACCCACCATAATGCCCATTACACATTATGCCGCACACCGTAATGCCCATTACACATTATGCCGCACACCGTAATGCCCATTACATATTATGCTGAACACTGTACTGCCCATTACACATTGTGTCACACACTGTGATGCCCATTACACCAGAGGCGGGCTTGGCAGGGGGGCAGGGGGCCATGTGCCCCTGGGCCGCTCAATCGTTTTCTGTGCAGGCCGCCATTGTTTTGAGGCTGCTGCTGCAGCAGCCAGGCTGACCAGTTTCCGACTGGTCTCCATAAACATGGCCGCCGGCCTCCTGCACTGAGGACATGTCTAGTGCAGGAGGCCACTACAGATTCTCTGTTTGTTCCACCTACTTCCTCATGCTGCAGCCTGCTGCTGCCTCACTTGTCTGGCATCAAGGTAAGGGACTGTACAGGCTGAGCAGCCTGTGGGGTTCATTATTATACAAGGGGGAGCAGCCTGTGGGGGTCCAGTTATTATTTTAAGGGGGAGCAGCCTGTGGGAACCCCTTATTATTAATATTATACAGGGGGAGCAGCCTGTTGTGCATACCTCCCAACAGTCCCGATTTTATCGGGACAGTCCCGATTGTCAGGGCCTGTCCCGCTGTCCCACCCGCGGGCGGCAGTGTCCCGCGGTGTGGGGGGGCTGTTGGGAGTCCCCCCTGTCAGCTGCTAAGCAGCGGGGAATAAACGCTGTGCGCATGTGCACAGCGTCTATTCCCGCAGCCAGGGGGCTGGGGGCATGGCTAGAGGCTCACAGAGCCTCTGGGTCATGCCCCCATAGCGGCAAAATGGGGGCATGGCCTCGCGGAAGAGCCGCGAGTATAGGCCACGCCCCCAAATTAGGCCACGCCCCCGAAAATTTCGGCGCACCTCCGGCGCGCAGCAGCAGCGTCCCGCCTGCTGAAGTGCCAAAGTTGGGAGGTATGGTTGTGTCCTGTTATTATAAAGGGGGAGCAGCCTGTGATGTATTTTTTTTATATGGGGGGAGCAGCCTGTGGGGGTCCCGTTATTATTATACAGGGGGAGCAGCCTGTGGGGGTCCCGTTATGATGATTATTATTATTATACAGGGGGAGCAGCCTGTGGGGTCATGTTACTATACAGGGGAGCAGCCTGTGGGGTCCTGTTATTGTTAGAAGACAGGGGGAGCAGCTTGTTGTTTCCTATTATAGAAGGGGAGCAGCCTGTGGTGTAATTTTATTATACAGGAGTAGCAGACGGTGGGGCTCCTATTATTATACAGGAGAATCAGCCTGTGGGGGTCCTATTATTATACAGGGGAGCAGCCTGTGGTGTCCTATTATTGTTTTTGGTACTTGTTTCCTAGCACGGCGCCCTTCGGGTCCCATCGCAGACCATTAGTTAAGGTATGCGATGGGACCCGATCAGACCCGATAATCGGGTTTTTTAGAGCTTCACATACCTGTACAATTTTAAAATCGCATCGCATTGTATGGCATACCATGCGATGCGACGCAATTAAACCTGATTTAACATTGTACAGGCACCCTGATGGCTGATTACAATGTTAAATGCACCCACACACCCGATTTTCAATTGTACACCCACCCTGATTGGTATTTATTATGTCAAATGGCCCCCATTGTTAACGCCACCCCACTATCAACGCCAACCCGAAGCATGGCAAGTGCAGCGGTACGTGTTCTCCGACCTTTTCATACCCCCACTATCCACGTCGTGGTGGAGTTAATTTTAGATAGTGTGGCGAGCGCACGCGGAATACATGTGAAGTAATCCGCGTGCGCTCGCCACGCTTTGGGCTCTATATAAAATCAACTCCACGCCGAAGTGGATAGTGGGGGTATAAAAAGGTCAGAGGACGCGTACCGCGGCCTAACGCAGGATCGCTGCACTCGCCACGCTTCGGGTTGCCGTTGATACTGGGGTGGCGTTAACAATGGGGGGGCATTTCACATAGTAATTACCCATCAGGGTTGGTGTAGAATTAAAAATCGGGTCTGGTGGGGCATTTAAAATAGTAATCAGCCATGGGTGGCTGTACAATGGGAAATCGGGTGTAATCAGGTCGCATCGCACCGATTTCATAGACCCGATGCCATAAGATTAAAATAGATGGCGCCGTGCTAGGAAACAAGTACCTTGTTTTTTTTTTAATACATGTTTTTAAACCGCAAAACCTAAATTTAACGATGCGCTGTTACTTATGGGCCAGTGCTCTGTACTTGCCCCCCAGGCTAAAAGTTGCCAGCCAGCCCCTGCATTACACATTATGCTACATGTAAGGCTCTGCAGTACTCCTGCATATAGTTATTGTTGCCATTAGTGCCCCTTACACAATGCCCCAGTAGTGTCCGTTACACACAATTCCATCAGTAGTGTCCCTTACAGGAATGCTCACATTTTTGCAGCAGGGCATAAGGTATCCGTTCTCTGCCACTGTTGCTGCTGAAGATGGGAGGGTGCAGTGCTGCCATTGGGTCCTTGTCTATGCTGGTGCCACTGCTCTGCTGGCAGCGGGGAGCTTCCAGTTGCTGCTGGTCTGCGGCTCTGTGCAGAGTCGGGAGATGAGACTTTCCTGCTCAGAGCTGCTGCCAGCTAGAGGGTGGCTCAGCAGGGACAAGGAGAGAAGCCGCAGCTTAATGGCAAGCCTCGGCGGGGACAGGAGAGAGAGGAGCCGCAGCATCATGAAAGTGTGAGGATGGAGGAGAGGAGAGTTAGCTTCCGGGTGGAGGTGGGACCTGGGACGGAGGCACCGGGCGGAGCTTCACATGCCAGAGGGAGGATGGAGCTTCTAGGCAGGGCGGACACGCCATGCTGGGTCTCTTCCTTCTGCAGCCACGCTGGTCACCTCCGCCAGCAGCAGCGCCAGTCCCCTGCTAACACCGGCATTGGGTACCCTCCTACTGCATCATTGCTGAGATGCTCTCACAGCCACGCAAGGTCTCCATCTCCCTCAGCAGTGGCAGTAGTCATCCTCCGGCAGCAGCAGCGCTTTGCCCACTGCTACCGCCTGCCACGCAGGTTCACACTATTTAAAAAAAAAAATTGTAAAAAAAAAAAAAAATCAAGAGGGTGACTGACAGCTGCCGCCCGTACTAGGTGCCGCGCCCTAGGCCCGTGCCTCACGGGCCTAGTGACAAATCCGGCCCTGCCTACCGCCCCAGTTCTGGAAATGGTAAATGTACCAAAGAATGGACTATAAATTGAGATGCCCAAGGCAAGGGAGGGTGGGTGGGGCTGAAAGACTTCTGCAAGAGGAAGTATTTCCTGTAAGGACCTGCCTCAATACCCCTCTCCTAAGCTCACGCCCCTAAGCTCTCCCATAGGCTAACCACAAAACTGAAACTAACTTTAGCCAACTAGCAGTCATTAACTCTTTCCTGCCAATCCAAAAATTGTAAGCCTCTTAAGTATGCTCTGGCTTAGGCAGCCCTTGCTTAATCTAGTATGATGTCACACAACGTACATCATTACAGGGTGGAGGCTATGCTATAGTGTGATGTCACACTATGTACATGTAAGAGAGGCGGAGGCTATGTTATAGTGTGATGTCACACAACGTACATGTAATAGAGACGGAGGCTATGTCATAGTGTGATGTCACACAACGTACATGTAATAGAGATGGAGGCTATGTCATAGTGTGATGTTACACAACGTACATGTAATAGAGGCGGAGGCTATGTTATAGTGTGATGTCACACAACGTACATGTAATAGAGACGGAGGCTATGTTATAGTGTAATGTCACACAAAGTACATGTAATAGAGGTGGACGCTATGCTATAATGTGATGTCACACAATGTACATGTAATAGAGGCTGAGGCTATGCTATAGTGTGATGTCACACAACGTACATGTATTAGAGGTGGAGGCTATGCTATAGTGTGATGTCACACAATATACATGTAATAGAGGCGGAGGCTATGCTATAGTGTGATGTCAGACAATGCACATGTAATAGAAGCGGAGGCTATTCTATAGTGTCATGTCACGCAACGTACATGCAATAGAGGCTGAGGCTATGTTATAGTATGATGTTACACAATGTACATGTAATAGAGGCGGAGGCTATGCTATAGTGTGATGTCACACAACGTACATGTAATAGAGACGGAGGCTATTCTATAGTGTGATGTCAGATCATCTTTATTGGCCAGGTATACTTGCGTATGCTTGGAATTTTTTGTGGTAACAGTGCAGCATCAATCAGAGAACACAAAGGGGGTGGGAAGAGAGGCATAAACATACATCACATACATTTCACATGTATCTAGAAAAGTTTGAGTTAGTATTTAGTATTTGGTATGTTCAATACGGTTTAGTTGGTGGACAGCTATTTGGAAGAAGCCTTTTGGAGTTCTTGTCGTCTTTGCTGGGATGGACCTAAAACGTCTGCCTGACGGAAGGGGTTCAAACAGGTTGTGGCCAGGGTGTAGCTTGTCCGCCAAGATCTTTCCTGCACACTTATTGACCCTGGCTAGGTATAGTTCTTGGACAGTGGGGAGCTCCGCCCCAATGATCTTTTCTGCCATCCTCACCACTCTTTGCAACCTTCGTCTGTCATTCTCGTTTGCTCCTCCGAACCAGATTGTGATTGAGGAGCAAAGGACAGACTCTACTATGGCAGTGTAAAAGATGAGCAGCAGCTCCTGTGGGATGTTGAATTTCTTGAGTTGCCTCAGGAAGAACAACCGCTGCTGAGCCTTCTTGACAGTTGTAATGATGTTGGGACCCCATTTGAGGTCGCAGGAAATCTTTGTTCCTAGGAATTTGAAGGAGTCGACCCTCGACACTACTCTGTCAGATATTATGAGTGGGTGCATGGCATTTGGTTTCCTTCTGAAGTCCACCACCATCTCTACCGTTTTGAGGGGGTTGAGGTCAAGGTTGTTTCCGCTACACCATTTAGTTAGCCGATCCACCTCCCGTCTGTATGCCGACTCGTTTCCATCCATGATTAGGCCGATAACCGTTGTGTCGTCTGCAAATTTTATAATTTTTACTGACTGTTCTGCTGAGGTGCAGTCGTTTGTGTAGAGGAAGAAGAGCAGGGGGGAGAGGACACATCCTTGAGGGGCACCGGTGCTAATTGTGCATGTGTTTGAAATGAATGCGCCTGCTTTCACCGCCTGTTTCCTACATGTAATAGAGGCGGAGGCTATGTTATAGTGTGATGTCACACAACGTACATGTACAGTAATACAGGGTGGAGGCTATGTTATAGTGTGATATCACACAACGTACATGTAATAGAGACAGAGGCTATGTTATTCCATTAGGGGAATGGAGAATCTAAGCTATGAGGAAAGATTAAACTATTTGGGACTATTTACACTAGAGAAAAGACGTTTAAGGGGGGATGTGCTCAACATGTATAAATATATTAGGGGCCAATATAAGGAACTGTCAAACACCCTTTTTTCTACTAGAAAGGATTCTAGGATGCGAGGGCACGAGTTTAGATTAGAAGAAAAAAGATTTTGTTCATCTAGAAGAAAACATTTCTTTACAGTCAGAGCAGTCAAACTTTGGAACTCTCTTCCTGGAGAAGTGGTGTCGGCAGACACTATAAATACGTTTAAAATAAGGTTAGATAAACATTTAATGGTTAAAAATATCCATGGGTACGAATAAGTAACCTAATCTGTCTTTAAAATATCAGAACATACTATACAACAAGGGACAAGCTACTATAAACATAGGTTGAACTAGATGGACGCAAGTCTTTATTCAGCCTCACCTACTATGTAACTATATACTGTGACGTCCCACAACATACATGTAATAGAGGAGGAGGCTATGTTATAGTGTGATGTTACACAACGTACATGTAATAGAGGCGGAGGCTATGTCACACAACGTACATGTAATAGAGGAGGAGGCTATGCTATAGTGTGATGTCACACAACGTACATGTAATAGAGGAGGAGGCTATGCTATAGTGTGATGTCACACAACATACATGTAATACAGGGTGGAGGTTATGTTATACTGTGATGTCACACAATGTACACGTAATACAGGGTGGAGGCTATGTTATACTGTGATGTCACACAAACGTACATGTAATGGAGGCGGAGGCTATACTATAGTGTGATGTCACACAACGTACATGTAATAGAGGAGGAGCCCATGCTATAGTGTGATGTCACACAACATACATGTAATAGAGGCAGAGGTTATGTTATACTGTGAAGTCACACAACGTACATGTAATAGAGACAGAGGCTATGTTATACTGTGACGTCACACAATGTACATGTAATAGAGGCGGATGCTATGCTATAGTGTGATGTCACACAATGCACATCTAATAGAGGTGGAGGCTATGCTATAGTGTGATGTCACACAACATACATGTACTAGAGGCGGAGGTTATGTTATACTGTGATGTCACACAACGTACATGTAATAGAGGCTGCGGCTATGTTATAGTGTGATGTCACACAATGCACATCTAATAGAGGTGGAGGCTATGCTATAGGGTGATGTCACACAACACACATGTACTATTGGCGTAGGTTATGTGATACTGTTTCACACAACGTACATGTAATACAGGGTGGAGGCTATGTTATACTGTTCTGTCACACAACATACATGTAATAGAGGCTGAGGCTATGTTATAGTGTGATGTCACACAACGTACATGTAATAGAGACAGAGGTTATGTTATACGGTACTTGTGTATTATCAGGGCGCCCAAGATTTCCATCGTACAACATAGTTTTGGTCGCATCGCATGCGATCCGATTGCATGCGATTGCATGCGATGCGATTGTACCCGATTTTTTATTGTACAGGCACCCTGATGGGTGATTACTATGTTAATTGCACCCCCATTGTTAACACCACCCCCACTATCAACGGCAACCCGAAGCATGGCGAACGCAGCGAGCCCGTGAGGGGCGGCGGTACGCGTCCTCCGGCCTTTTCATACCCCCACTATCCACGTCGGCGTGGAGTTGATGTTAGATAGTGTGGTGAGCGCAGCGAGCCACCATGACCGAAGCGTGGCGAGCGCACGCAGATTACATCACATGTTATCCGCATCCGCTCGCCACGCTTCAGGCTCGGTGGCTCGCTGCGCTCGCCACACTATCTAAAATCAGCCCCACGCCGACGTGGATAGTGAGGGTATGAAAAGGTCGGAGGACGCGTACCGCCGCCCCTTGCGGGCTCGCTGCGCTCGCCACACTTCGGGTGGTCGTTGATAGTGGGGTTGGCGTTAACAATGGGGGTGCATTTAACATAGTAATCACCCATCAGGGTGCTTGTACAATTTAATATCGCATCGCATGCATCTAATGGCATGCGATGCAATATTTTATCGTACAGTGTGGGTCTGTGGGCCCGGAAATCGGGTCCCATCGCATGCCTTAATTAGTGGTATGCGATGTGATGCGATGGGCGCCCTGATAATACACAAGTACCTGTTATACTATGATGTCACACTACGTACATGTAATAGAGGCGGAGGCTATGTTATAGTGTGATGTCACACAATTTACATGTAATAGAGGCTGAGGCTATGCTATGGTGTCACTATACTGTATTTATGCTAATTATCCTGTGCCATAGAACACAAATCCATAGCTCCAACAGCTTAATGGGGCATGCAACCACAGGATATAATGATGCCTGAGCGGGTGCCCGGGCTGGATGCTGACATGGGTTTGCCTTGTAAATGATTGACAGATCCCGCATGGACGCTATTACATCTGACCCCTTGGTCACTGTCTCCCATCTGTACTGTTACTTTTGCAGATCATTGTAAATGTGACCGGCTGCGATCAGAACACGTTGCGGGACTGTCTCATGACAAAGACCGAAGAAGAGCTCATCACTATAGCTTCTATGCTGGTACTGTACACGTCATCATATTGTCCTGCATCATGCTGGGCAGACTGGGAATGTGGCAGCTATAGTGGTATCACCCTACATATCGCACATAGAACATAGAGGAAGACTGTATATGTTACCAGTGGCTTTATAGAAGACATAGTTCAGATCCAGAAGCGATCCTGCCAGTGAGGCCACCAGAGGCTGAGACAGGAACGCATGGGAAGGGGACATGTTGGGCCATGTGTAAGAGGAAAGCTCCGGAGTGGAGCATTGTGTACCTCGTGGAAGGGGACATGTTGGAGGGTGTGTACCGGGGAAGATACAGAGCATTATGTACCTCGTGGAAGGGGACATGTTGGAGGGTGTGTATGGGGGAAGACGCAGAGCATTGTGTACATTGTGGAAGGGGACAAGTTGGAGAGTGTGTATGTGGGAAGCCCAGGAGTGGAGCAGTGTGTACCTGGTGGAAGGGGTCAAGTTGGAGGGTGTGTACATGGGAAGCCCAGCAGCCAGGAGCGGAGCACTGTGTTACTGGTGAAAGGGGACATGTCGGAGGGTCTGTACATAGGTACTGATTTCTGGACTAAATAAAATAGCAAAAAAAGCAGCGCTAAGGTTGTCAATTAAATTAATGAAATTATTTATTTCAATACTAAATATAAAAATAAATTATAAACCACATAATTTTAAAAACAATAAATGAATGATTATTGAACCCAATGGTTATAGTCACTGGTGATGGATATTTTGACCTGCACTGATCCAAAATGTGGGATGGAGTCCTTATTAGCCACTTTCTGGTATCCTGATAGAGTTGAAATGGACTCAACCGAAGGCACAAGGTGTAATAAGTCAACTCGGGAGTCCTCACTGCTTCGAGTGGTCAGGTGTCCGATCAGATTTGTAAGCAGGTGATGGTTGTCCTTTGGTGTAGAACAGGCATTCCCAACCACGGTCCTCAAGGCACACCAACAGTGCAGGTTTTAGTGATATCCAGGCTTCAGCACAGATGGTTTAATCAGAATCCATCAGATACTAATTAAGTCACCTGTGCTCAAGCCTGGATATTTACAAAACCTGCACTGTTGGTGTGCCTTGAGGACCGTGGTTGGGAAAGCCTGGTGTAGAAGAATAGTCTTTGTGCCAATGGGTCCAAATAGCAACAGGCCCAATGCGTTTCGCAGTACTACTGACTGACTTGATAAAGCAGTCAGTAGTACTGCAAAACGCGTTGGTGTCTGTTGCTATTTGGACCCATTGGCTCAAAGACTATTCTTCTACACCAAAGGACAACCATCACCTGCTTACAAATCTGATCGGACACTGTTCGTTTTTTTTGAGGTCCCTTGCCCTAATGGACATGGACACCTGACCACTCGCAGCAGTAAGGACTCCCGAGTTGGCTAATTACACCTTGTGCCTTCGGTTGAGTCCATTTCAACTCTATCAGGATACCCTAAAGTGGCTAATAAGGACTCCATCCCACATTTTGGATCAGTGCAGGTCAAAATATCCATCACCTGTGACTATAACCATTGGGTCCAATAATCATTCATTTATTGTTTTTAAAATTATGTGGTTTATAATTTATTTTAATATTTAGTATTGAAATAAATAATTTCATTGATTTAATTGACAACAATAGCGCTGCTTTTTTTGCTATTTTATTTACCTTAATCTTTTAGGGAGCTGACTACTCCCATAAGCAGCAGCTTTGGGACAGCCACTCACGGTAAGCGCTCTATACTAACCATCGGTTAGTACTTTTCCACTGATTTCTGGACTGTCTGGGACAGCCTATATTGTGTTCCTGACTTTATCTCTCTGTACAGGAGTTCCTGCTCTTGCCGGGATGTATAGACGGGACTTTCTTACCTAAGGCTGCAGAGCAGATTATGGCTGATAAGGAGAGCAACAGAGTCCCGTTTCTAACTGGTGTCACGGATCAAGAATTCGGCTGGCTCATTCCAATGGTAAGATGCGATGTATGGGGGAAATTCTCTAAGGTGTGAGTTGTATTTCACATGGGATGTTGCTATGGGCAACCAATCAGATACTATCTATTATCTTCTAGAAGGTGCTATATGATCACTGCAAATTAGCAGGATAATGCCTGAATAGATGCTCTGCCAGTGGAGGCCATAGCCAGAGGGGCAGACACTCAACATTGGGGTGGCAGGGTGACACCCGTGGTACAGTGATGCATAGGTAACATTTGTGATACTGTTTGTGCTTTGTTACCAGTCCATGAATGTCAGTGGACTTACAGAAGGAATGGACAGAGAAACTGCCCACGAAGTGCTCCGGAGCAAACCCCTGCTGGTAAGTTCTGTGCAGCCTGGGTCCGACGTTTTGGTGTTCCGAGGTAATTGGCGGAGGGCTTAGTGTGCTGTGCGTAGGGAAATTTTATGACTGCGGCAGAGCAGGCACTGGGTACGCTGCTGGATGAACCATGTGGCCAGGATTGTCAGGCTGTAATGTATCTGAATATATTTCAGGGTGCTTGGACTGGTTTTATTTCCCTGATTCTGGATGAGTACCTGGGGGACATGACCGATCGCGCCGAAATACGCAACAGTTTCCTGGATTTGTGCGGAGATTTCATTTTTGTAATGCCGGCGCTGAAGGCTGCTAATTATCACAGAGGTAAGAGGCCACCAATGGTCAGCATTATCCTCATGCGAATTTCTAGCATACATATACGGTGTCATTCCTTTTCCTAATCTTAATATTTCCTATATTGCATCGCTGATTAAGCTGTGCCGACTCCTGACTCACTAGCATTGGAAACGGAGGAAAGACGCATCGTATTACATCCTAGAACAAGAGTGCAAGAAAAAAATCTTTCAATCAGCTTTATCTAAAATTCTGCTCACCTAGGAGAGCTGTGTATGGGCTGTGGTATCTCCCATACCTTCTTCCTCCAGATGCAGGACAGGAGAGCTGGAAGCTATAGAGGAAGCCAGGCGAGGAGAGAGCTGTGGATGGGCTGTGGTATCTCCCATACTGTCACAAGGGGTGGATTTGATGGTGTTGTGCGGAGTTCAGGAAGAGATGAGTGACCAGCACAAGATATGTTAAAACGAACAGGTTTAATGAATGAACTCCTAAAAGGGATAACATAACCAGCATCAATACTTCTTAAATTAGATTATAATAATAGAAGACAAGTCTCTGATATAATTAGCTGGAAGAACAAAAGAAGGCCGTCTTTTGCATAATACAAGATAACTTAGGCAGGCAAGTCTTGCGTACTTTTAGAAGACAAGATGAGGATTGGACGGCTTGGGATTTGTAGAATAAGGAGACGATGTACCTGAAGATTGAAGATTGGAATCCTGGATTTGTAGAATAACGTTGAAGAATTTGCTGAAGACAAGAATGAAGAATCCGGAACCGGAATCCGATCCGGAGGGTATTGTGATGATTGGGAGGAGATACAGAAGAGAAGGCTAGTGGAGAGTGAGGCACACCTGAGGCAGCATTGATGGGATCAGAGGCCAGCAGGGACAACCAGCTGGAGAGTGCAGTGTGCATAGGCACTAGGATAGCCAGGATTCCCCAGATGCAAGCAGGCTGAAGGAACAATTTGTACTGACTCAGATTGACCTAGGCAGATCCCCTTTATAGCAAGGGAAGGGCTGCCATTGGTTGTCTGGTCAGAATGGGAGGAAAAGCCCTGACCTGGCCAATCACCGCTTTGCCCTCAAGCAAAATGGAGGTGCCAGTCTCCGGGGGCCGGCATCCTGTCAGCCAGACTGCCGCGTCTCTGTTTGAATCCATGCTGCCGCTCACAGCCACTCAGCACTGCCACTGCCTGCCAAACCAGGACCCCAGCGGACACATGCCACCTGTCGGCAAGCACGGACGGGTGAGTACTGTGCCCGTCGTGTTACGCCACGGCGGCGTGTGACAGTACCCCCTCCTTTCTGAGTGGCCCCTGGACACTTACGAGTCTTATGAGGATTCCTTGAAAGAATGAAGTAACCAGCTTTGGAGCATGCAAATCTCTCTCCTCTACCCAGGAGTTCTCCTCAGGACCATAACCGGACCACTCCACTAAAAATGTAAGACTAGAGTTCAGATGGCGACAATCTAGAATCCTTTTAACCTCGAATTCAGCATTCGCCCTTGCCTTGACCAGATTAGGTTTGGGAATCTCCGACTTTTTTAAGAGACTGCACGTCTCTTCCTATCAGTGGATCTCTTGTAATGAATTGAAGCCTTGGGAAAAGAATCATGCACTCTAGACCAAATTTTGGAGAAGCGATAAAGAGAAGATGTCACAGCAGGTACTTCGACATGAGGTAGAGTTGTGAAATCTGGAAATAGAGTATGTTTCCCATAAACAGTGAAGAAGGGAGTAGCACCCGAGGAAGAATAAGAGTTGTTATGAGCAGGGACGTGCAGTGAGGTAAATGGATGAGGTGTCCCTGGCAAGTACCAGAGCCAGATTTGCACACAATATATGAGCCATGGGGTACATGTGGGCATTATACACAAGTGCAGCAGTATATACTGCTGGAGATTTGCTGAGTTTTAAAAAAAAATGTGCAGAAAAGGTAGCCAGTTGAGGCACTGCCTCACCTGCCATAGACTTTTTACTCCAGAGTTTTCACTATAAAAATTATTAGAATAATAAAAATAAGATTTTTTATATAGATTCTTTGTATTTTTGACATACTTTATAAACTCAAAACTCTGGCGTATACGTTAGTATGACAACAAAGGCTGTAAGGCTGTGCCTCACCTGCCTCATCCCACCGCACGCCACTGGTTATGAGCATATTCTGTCCAAGGTAGCAGTTCCAGCCAATCGTCCTGTGAGGATACAAAAAGACGGATGAAGGCCTCAAGGTCTTGGTTTACCCGTTCAGTTTGTCCATTGGTTTGAGGAGGATATGCGATGGAAAACTTTTAAACGTTTAATTTGGACTGCAGAACATAGAGCCCTCCTGAATCTGGCAACAAACTGTACCCCACGATCAGAGACAATTTCCTTTGGAAGGCCATGTAACTTGAAGATAGTTTTGATGAAGAGCTGTGCAAGAGCTGGAGCTGAAGGAAGAGATTTCAATGGGAAGAAATGAGCCATTTTGGAAAACCAACTACGACCCAGCTGACAATGTCCTTTAGACGGGGGTAATTCGGAGATGAAATCCATGGATAAATGAGTCCATGGTTCCGTGGGTACCGGAAGTGGAAGAAGTGTTCCTGAGGGAGAAGAACTAGGTGTTTTGTGTTGGGCACATTTGACACAATAGGAGACGAAGTTAGTTACATCAGCTCAGATTGAAGGCCTCTAATAGGAACGTAGAAGAAATGTCAGAGTCTTTTGAATTCTGGAGTGACCAATGAAGCGAGAAGAGTGAGCCCAGTTAGTATCTTTTTCTGAAGATTCTATGGCACGAATGTCTTACCAGGGGATTGTACAGGATGGGCAGACACTTGAACGAAGACATCAGTGTTGAGGATGGTTTGAGGAGCGAGTTGTTGTTCACTGGAGATGTCGAATGATCGAGACAATGCGTCTGCTTTCCCGTTTAAGGTACCTGGACGATCCTTAATCTGAAAATCAAAATGTTCAAAGAACATCGCCCATCAGGCTTGACAAGATGTGAGACATTGAACATTATGAAGGAAGGAAAGATTCTTGTGATCCTAGTAGACAGTAATTTTATGATGGGCACCTTCGAGTAAATATCGCCACTCCTCAAAGGCCAATTTGACTGGTAATAATTCTTGTTCTCCGATAGGATAATT
The DNA here is from genome assembly GCF_055691185.1 of Crinia signifera. NCBI lineage: Eukaryota > Metazoa > Chordata > Amphibia > Anura > Myobatrachidae > Crinia > Crinia signifera. The sequence goes on from NC_139227.1 coordinate 52,680,669, forward strand.
TTTCTCTGCAGGCAGCAGTTTTTTAGAGAAGTACGCACAAGGATGGAGTTCTTGGTCCTCACCACGCTGTGAGAGAATGGCCCCTACCCCTCCGGAAGAAGCATCCACTTTGAGCACAAAAGGTTTGGTGGCATCCGGCTGCAGAAGAATGGGGGCAGAAACAAAGGCTTGCTTTAGTTGTTGAAATGCACTGACTACCTCAGGTGGCCAATGAGCTGGATCTGCTCCTTTCTGGGTGAGAGCTGTAAGTGGTGCTGCTATGGTGGAGAAGTTTTGGATGAATCATCTGTAGTAGTTTGAAAAGCCTAGGAAGTGCTGGATTCCTTTGAGAGTGCTGTCCAATCAACCATGGCTTTTACCTTCCCATGATTCATTTCCAAGCTGGTACTAGAAAGAACATGTCCAAGAAATAGGATTGAAGGAACTTTGAATACACATTTTTCAAGTTTGCAGAATAGTTGATTCTGTCTGAGTTGATGTAGAACCTCTCTCACCGTTCTCCTATGATGAAGCAGGTTGGGCGAAAAGATAAGGATGTCATCTAAATAGACCACCACGGATTAATACAGTATGTCATTAACAATTTGCTGAAATATGGCAGGAGCATTACAGAGGCCAAAGGGCATTACTAAGTACTCATAATGTCCATCGCGAGTATTAAAGGCCATTTTCCACTCATCCCCTTGTCGGATACGTATCAAGTTATAGGCACCTCATAGATTGAATTTAGTAAACACGGTAGCCTCCTTGACCTTGTCGAATAACTCAGTGATGAGTGGAAGAGGATACAGATTTTTTTTATTTTTATTGTGATGTCAGACCTCGGTAGTCTATACATGGTCTTAAAGATCCATCTTTTTTCTTGACAAAAAAGAAGCCTGCTCCCGCTAGTGATGTGGATGGCCTGATGAAACCTTTTTGTAAATTCTCCTGAATATAGTCAGACATGGCCTTGGTCTCTGGGAGAGTCAGAGGGTAGATATGACCTCTGGGCGGAGTTTTCCCGGGAGTAAACTCGATGGGGAAGTCCCACTGCCAATGAGGAGGAAGAGTATCGGCACCGCATTTTGCTGAAGACATCAGAGAATAGGCTATACTGAGGAGGTAAAGAAGACAAAGAGGATGATGAAGAGGAGGAAGAGGAAGAAGAAGCAGAAGAAGATGAGGATGAAGAGGAGGAAGAATAAACTTGCTGCAAAGGTATTGTTCGACATAGGCAGGAGGAGGAACAATGTGGACCCCAAGTCTTGATTTTCATGGTAGACCAGTCGATATGAGGATTATGTTTGGCAAGCCAGGGCATCCCAAAGACGATATCAGGAGAAGTTTTGGATATGACAAGAAATTCCAGAAGTTCATGATGGGCAGGCTCGATCTGGAGCTCCAAAGGGCAAGTTAACAAAGAAATTTGTCCATGGAGAATTTGACTGCCGTCCACTGCGGTGAGATATACTGGTTGGTCCAAAGTCTGTACCGTAAGAGAGAATTGAGCAGTAATTCTAGAAGAGATAAAGTTCCCAGCTGCTCCGGAATCCAGTAAGGCTTTCAACTTGGTTATTTTCTGTGGTGACGAGAGTGACAAAGATAGTGGACTCAGTGAAGGTGGTGGAGGATGGCAGTAAAACTCCTAGTCTGAGCTCCTCCTTGGAGACTAGGAGTGGTCCTTTCCCAGACGGCAGGTAAAGGCAGAAACAAGATGAGAAGCAGAGCCACAGTACATACATAAATTCTCTTTCTTTCTACGGGCCTTCTCCTCTATTGACAAGCGGAAGCGATTGACTTGCATAGGCTCATCGGGAGGTGTATTCGCAGAAGAAACAAGTCTGAGATGAAACGGAACTTGTCGAGGGCCAAAGGTGTGGACGATCAAAGCGATTTCTCTCGAGCTGACGCTCTTGTAAGCGGAGATCCACTTTAGTACAGAGTGAAATTAACTCGGCCAAGGTGACAGGCATGTCCCGGGTGGAGAGTTCATCTTTTAAACGACCGGACAATCCATTCCAGAAAGCAGAGAGCAGAGCTTCCTCATTCCAAGTGAGCTCTGAGGCTAGAGTTTGAAATTGGACGACATATTGACCTACAGGTCGGCTGCCCTGACGAATTCTTAGGATCTCTGTAGCGGCTGAAGACACTCTGCCTGGTTCATCAAATATCTTCCTGAAGGTGGAAATAAAGGCAGGATAATTGGAAAGCAATGGGTCCGACCTCTCCCAAGTGGCGAGACCCACTCCAACGCTGCACCGGTAAGAAGAGATACAATGTAGGCCACTTGGGCTTTAGGGTTCAGGAAATGAGATGGCTGTAGGGTGAAGTGATCGTCACATTGATTTAAGAAGCCTCTGCATGCCTTTGGAGATCCGTCATACATGGTGTTGGAAGATGTAGATGGCCCGGGGCTGGTAGAGAAGAAGAGGTATTACTGGCTGTTGTCATTGTAGTAGATGAAGAACTAGCTAATGTAGTAGCTACTAATGGAGGAGATGCCAGGGTCTGCGGATACTGAGCCATCTGCTGTTGTGAGGACTCAAGCTGCTCTAAACGGGTGAAAATGTTTTGTAGGACGTCCACAGATGTCCCCTGATTTCTGCTCAATTCCATCGGGTCAGTACAAACTGTTACAAGGGGTGGATTTGATGGTGTTGTGTGGAGTTCAGGAAGAGATGAGTGACCAGCAGAAGATGGGTTAAAACGAGCAGGTTTAATGAATGAACTAATAAAAGGTTTAACATAACCAGCATCAACACTACTTGAATTAGATTATAATAATAGAGGACAAGTCTCTGATACAATTAGCAGGAAGAACAAAAGAAGGTATTCTTTTGCATAATACAAGATAACTTAGGCAGGCAAGTCTTGCGTACTTTTAGAAGACAAGATGAGGATTGGACGGCTTGGGATTTGAAGTCGTTGTACACCATTGACTGCACCTCAGAGGCGCAATCTGTAAAGATAATAAAATTTGCTGATGACACTACCGTCATTGGTCTTATCAAGGATGGGGACGAATCGGCCTACAGACAAGAAGTGGACCGATTGGCCTGGTGGTGCAGCAGCTAGAGCTCAACCCACTCAAAACCATTGAGATGGTAGTGGACTTTGGGAAGAAGGCTGTTGGTGTTCCTCCGCTAACAATTGCTGACAGTGTGGTGTTGCTAGTGGACTCCTTCAAGTTCCTAGGAACCACAATCTCCCGGGACCTTAAATGGGGGCCCACCACTGATACTATTGTTGGAAAAGCGCAGCAGAGGCTTTTCTTCCTTAGGCAACTGAGGAAGTTCAACATCCCACAGAAGCTTCTGCTCCTCTTCTACTCCGCAATTGTGGAGTTCGTACTGTGCTCCTCAATACTGGTCTGGTATGGCTCCTCCAGCGAGAGAGACAAAAGCAGACTCCAAAAGGTAGTCAGAACTGCAGAGAAGATAATCGGGATAGACCTTCCAGGACCTGTACCTGTCCAGAGCAAAAAAGCAGGCAACGAAGATAGTCCAGGACCAACTACATCCTGGCCATGGCTTGTTTAACTTGCTGCCATGAGGCAGACCCTACAGGGCTATTCCCAGCAGGTCCACCAGAAGTCTAAAAAAGTGGATTTTGGTCCTACCTGTAAAATCCTTTTTTCTGAATCCATGGTGGACACTGGGACAGTGGGGTGTGGGTGGAGCTTCAGCTACAGGCACCAAGGAGATTATATTTCTTTGAGTGCAGCCCAGGCTCCTCCTCCTCCACGCCCCCTACAGGCTTCAGTTTGTTTAACAGCTAGCCATAAAGGAACAGGAAGAGAAAGAGAAAAAGGAAACTATGCAACCAGAAGGAGGAAAAAAGGTTTCCGAAGGAACCCCCCTATTACCAGCACTGTGCGTGAGGGTGGGCACCCAGTGTCCACCATGGATTCAGAAAAAAGGATTTTACAGGTAGGACCAAAATCCACTTTTTTCTATCATACCAATGGTGGTCACTAGGACAGTGGGACGTCCCAAAGCTGTCCCTTTACGGGAGGGAACGCACCAGAGCTGCACTGAGGACACGGCACCCAAAAGCAGAAACTGCTGTGGCGAACGTGTCAAATTGGTAAAAACTAAGGAAAGTATGTGACCAAGAGGCCACATGACACAGCTGCTCTGCAGATGTCTCCTGCCGAGCCACCCAACTGGGTTCTCCTGCACGAGTAGAATAGGCCTGAAGAGACCAAGGAACTGGCATATGCGAAGACAAATACGCCTGTTTGATAGAGAGGTGCCGCCAGCGGGCCCAAGTTTGCTATAACGTCAGGCCGCATCATACACCACAAAACAAAGCATTTGAATGCGCATGGCCGCATCAAACAACACAAGTATTTGAATTGCTGATGTCTGTAGTTCGACCAACGGAGCCATAGAGCTCTGACAACAGTTAAAGAACAAAGTTCTGGAGAGTCCTCTGAGGGAGAAAAGGCTGGGAGTACGATTTCTTGATACATATGAAATCGAGCAATAACTTTAGGTAGGAACTCCATGTGGATACAGAGAACCGCCCTATCAGGACAAAAACCCCGAAAAGGAGAAACGTGTGATAAGACTTTTCCAAGAGAGCCACTTGAAACCACAGGATCCAGGGGGTCCAATGGAGAGCGCTGGAAGGCCGACAATACTAATCGCAGGCCCCCAGGCTAGATAGGTGGCACAAAGGAAGTCTGTATAGGACGCAATTTCTGAAAAAAAAAAGGTCTGGGTCAGAATCCTTTTGGCTCGCCCGCCTTGAAAGAGGACGGAAATTGATGAACCCTGTACCTTGAAGAAGGCTAATCTCAAGGCCAGATCCAGAACGAACCGTAAAAAGCCAATTTCCTAGACAAATAGAAGTCTTGTGGCTCAAATCCCGTAACTGAACACCAATGGTAAATGGTTTGCCACACCCGATAATAAATTCGGGATGAGGATGGCGTTCTTGCCGCGATCACGGTCGTGACCACCACAGGAGGAAGACCCTTAGTCTTCAGGAGTTCTATGTCAAGAGCCACGCCGGTAAAGCCAACCTGGGAATATCCGGGTGCAGGCACAGACTCTACAATAGCACCTCAAGGGAAGCCGCTGAGGAGGCTCCACGGAAATGGCGAGGAGGTCTACGAACCAAGTCCTTTGAGGCCAGTATGGGGCCAGGAGAAAAACCACTGCTGATCTGTGATGCTGAAGCCTGCGATTAAATCACGAGGCCATTAGGTCTATCTGTGGGAGGCCCCAGTGATCTATTAACAACTGGAAATTGTCCTTGTAGAGAGCCCACTCGCCTGACTGAATGTGTCGGCTGAGAAACTCAGCTAAACCATTATCCACTTCTGGGATGTGTACCACAGACAGTGCAAGAAGATGGTGGTCGGCCCAGTAAAGGATCAGAAGCACTGCTCTCATGGCGGCCATGCTCCCAGTCCCACCCTGGTGAATGATATACGCCACTGCCATGGCGCTGCTCAACTGGTCTCTCTCTGTCTCGGACAGAACCAGGCGAAGGGCACAGGTCAGCGCCCGAAAAGGGCTAGGAACTCCATAATGTTTATGTTGAAGCCTGGCTTATTCTCTAAACCCCCAAGCCTGCAAGGAGAAGATACAGAGGAATGCTTCCTAACCTCTAAGACTCGCATTGGTCATTTCAAGTGTACAGTCTTGAATGGAGAACTGACTTCCCTTCCAAAGGATTGGAGGAATAAAACCACCAAAGAAGAAACTTTTGGGGTTTCGAGGTCTATTGGAGAATGGTTCCAATGGCGGAGCATCTCCAGTTGCAGAGGTGTGTAGTGTAGCCTGGAAAATTCTGTAATTTCACAACAGAATACCAGCTTCCCCAGGACCGTTCTGCATCGGTAAATATATACTCTGCAATGCTTGAGGAATGCTCTCAGGAGGGCACAGAGGAAGAGCACCACCAGGTGAATCATAGTTTGTGGAGGGACCATGCTGGACTTCTTTATAGGCATTGAAAACAGGTCTAAGGTCAGTTTGTCTGTGAAGAGTCTCTGGAGACCATGCTAAGATTAGTAGGTTGTCCAGATATGGCAATAGGTGGACTGTCATAGCTCGCAAGAACCCTGCCATGATGGCTATGACCTTGTTAAAAACTCACGGGTCCGTTGACAGTGCCAAAGGCAAGGCCGTGAATAGATAATGGTGATCTTGGACCGCAAAATGAAGGAACCGCTACAAACTACCACATCCTGAAAGCTGCTTCGGGTTGCGGATGGGCCGTAAGAACTGTCCAGCTTCTTCACGAGGAACAGGTCAGAATAAAAAACTGTGCCACACTGAGGGGAAGGTACCAGTATAATGGTGTCCACTGACAGGAGTGACTGTATCTACTGAGTACGCATGCACTATGTGCATTGAACCAGGTACTCTGAGTATGAGTTGTGGCCCATTACCTGGCCATGACGCCTGGTAATCAGAACCAGTCTATTTGATAGACTGAAAACTAACCCCAAAGCAAATGCTCTAGAATAGGATATACTGTACTTCCACTAGGTGGAGAGATCAGCAATAAGGCACAGTTATTGTAAACGTTTTTCCCTCTAGGGAGGAATGTCCGAACCTTAGGTAGCAGGACCAATGTTCACAAAGCAGACTAGACACTATAGGGAGACCCAATACCATCTTGAATTTTTCCGCTGCTCCCAGCGGAGATGGGAAAAAGTGTATAGAGGCATCCCAAGCATTATAGCCAAAGGGGCCTTAAGTGCCTGCCCAAGTCCTAACCGCTGGGACTGAATCGCTGCATCCTGGCAAAGCATATATTAGTAATGCTCACCCAAAGGGGCCAACTGTCCCTTGTGAGTAACTACGGAATGGCAGTTTATCGTCCATAAAAAGTAGCATACCACATGTGTGACATGTCCTTTTATATATTACTATGTGCAACATAGGAACATATAATCATAGGCGAATCTAGGGGGTGGTCCGGGGGTGCACAGGACCACCCATAAGCCCATTTTGTAGCTGAGGGATGGGGCTTTCCAACGAGCCCAGCACCGTGTCTCTAGCCCCCTGGGAACCAGAGATACGGCTAGGCAAAGCTAGAACGTTTTCCCTATAGGATAACATGGGACTAGGGTGGCCAATCCCGGGAACGGGATCGGCGGGATCCCGGGAATTGGCCTAAAAATGTCCGGGATTTCAATCCTGGGATTGGAGTATCCAATCCCAAGATTTTGGGATTAGACTGCACATGCGAAGCCTAATGTCGGGCAGCGTCTGAGCACTCGGTCAGACGCTGCCCGGCTCCCGAATCCTGACCCCTGCATGCGGCCTGACAGTAGAGGTCACTCTGCGCAGCCTTCTGCTGTGCCCGCCCCCATCCAGTCTCGTCCGCACGGCCGCCTGCCTCTGCCCGTCCGCCTTCCTTCTGGCCTGCCCTGCAGTGCCTCTTCATTCTCCAGCCTGCCTGCTAAGGAGGTGCACGAGCCTGGAGGCACCGTGCACCTCCGAACCCACTCCCGGCGGCTCACCCGCTAATGTAAGTAAATGTGCGGGTCGGCCGGTTTGGGGGTGGGTATGTGTGAAGCAGAACTGTATTAGGGATGCCAATCCCGGGATCCCGGGAATCCCGGGATTGAGCATTTTTCAATCCCGGGATTGAAAAAATGCCCCGGGATTGGCATCCCTACATGGGACCCGCTAATTCCGACCCCCACCCTATTCAACGGCTGCCAGTTCCCCCTTCGGCATCACTGAAGCTCGGGATTAATCTCAGTTGAACCCAAATCTCTGGGACTTCAATCTGATACCAGGCTGGATCCATATGGGTTAATTGGTTCCACAGATATTGAGGTTAAACCGTTTTTTTTTTTTCAATTTCTTAAATGTAATTTCATGACTGTTTATGTTATTTGAGGGCAAATTTCTCTGGAACCAAGCAGCCCAGTTTCACGGGACCAAAATCATTCAAAGCCAACTCAAAAGTTCTTCAATATGATACTCGTCTCATGTAAATGGGTTAGTTGGTTCCGAAGATATAGCTGGTTGGTTAAAGGTGGGAAGGGAGAGGGGAGTGGTTGTCTCTCCCCCTCACACCAGAAAATGCAGGGACTAGGCTGGTGTATTATACCCCTTTCACACCAGCCTAAATTCCCGGGTTGGGTCTGGGAACAACCCGGGACTAGCTCTGGTGTGAAAGGTTCCAGGGACAAATTCCAGGGTTAATTTGCCGGCAATTCACCCCTGCTAGGTAGCAGGGTTGCTCCCAGGTCCTTCCAGGGTTACTGGCTGGTGTGAAAGGTGCAGGGACATGTCCCTGCTTCCCGTGTTGCCTCTGCTAGTGCTGATTTGCTAGCAGGGCAACTTCCTGTTGTGGTGGACGCTCACAGACACGCCCAGAGACAGCATACAGCGTGCAGGGAGACACAGTGCATGTTCTGTGGCACCACAGACCCCAGAAGTTTATTTTAACCCCTGAGTACCTGCAATGTGTGCCATGTCTTGGACAAATGAGGAGGTGAGAGAGCTATTAATCATTAGAGGGGAAGATGCTTTCATATGCCTTTTAATTTGTTTTATACAAGTAAACAAAGGCTGAAACACTACAAATGTTTTGTGTCTTAATTATTAATAATCAATAATCTAATGCGAGCCTAAAATAGGCCATTTTCAATGCTATTCTCATAGAAATGCAGGGTCATCCCTGGTTCAGTGTGAAAGGTGCCGACCCGGGTTGTCCCTGCTTCAAAAGCATGTGTGAATGGGTCCCAACCCGGGAATGTCCCTGCTTGTCCCTGGAATTTAATTCCTGGGTTTGTCTCTGCATTTGTGGTGTGAAAGGGGTATAAGGGGTCAGCCTGGGAATGTCCCTGCATGATCCTGGGACCATATTCCCGGGTAAATCCCTGCATTTTCTGTTGTGAAAGGGGTATTATTTCAAACAGCCGTGACCTGCAGTGCTCTGAATACAGCCGGGCAGCCCCCTGTTCTCTGCCCAGCTGTCAATGACTGTCACCCCTGCAGCTTCCGCTCCAATTCTTCTGCCCGCTGTCATCTCAGCCAGCCCCCCCTTTAATCATGTGGTGCCGGCGCCCGGTGTGCTCCCCCGACGTCATGTACAACAACAGCGTGTACAATATTTAAAATGTCCACTCGGCTAGAGGGGACACCAGGAGGGGAGTGGGAGCGTGCTCTGCGCTGCGCTCTGCTCCTCTCCCCATAGAAGCAGCTGCACCGCTCTCCATCTCTCCCTGCAGCAGCAGCGAAGGCTCATATAAAAATTGACAGTAAATGGCACTCTTGGGGGCATTGCTTAAGGGACGCTACAAGTGGCGGTATGTGGGGGCATTACGCATAATGTGTGGCTTAATGTGTAAGGGGCATTACGGTGTGCAGCATCATGTGTAAGGGGCATTATGTGTGCAGCATCATGTGTAATGGGTACTATGGTGCACGGCATCATGTGTAATGGGTACTATGGTGTGCGGCATCATGTGTAATGGGTACTATGGTGTGCGGCATCATGTGTAATGGGTACTATGGTGTGCGGCATCATGTGTAATGGGTACTATGGTGTTCAGGCATCATGTGTAATGGGGACTATGGTGTTCGGCATCATGTGTAATGGGTACTATGGTGCCATCAAGCAAGAACCCCTTAGCAATGAGCACGTAGGTAAGCAGCACTTATGTGGCAAATATGTAATGGGCATTACGATTTGTTATATAGTATGTAATGGGCATCATGATGTGTGGCACAATGTGTAATGGGCATTGTGGTGTGTGGCCTTATGTGTAATTGTCATTATGGCGTGTGGCTTTATGTGTAATGGGCATTACGGAGTTTGCTAAAATGTGTAATGGGCATTACTGTGTATGGTCTAAAGTGTAATACCACACCCCTTTTTGTGATGCCACGCCTCCTTCCCATGAGGCCACACCCCTTTTTGCAGCGCGGCTACGCCGCGCAAAGGTCCCCCTGCTCTTGTGTCTAGATCTGGGACCACCCATTAACATAATTCTAGATTCGCCTATGCATATAATCCACAATGCAACACAAGTATTACTCTGTGTAGTCAACAGAGCAGACTAGCATAGCCATAGTACATCACATACTCTGTGTACTCTAGGACAGCAGTATACCTCATCTGCAGTACACCATATATTACTTGTGCACTACAGGATAGCAGTGAACTTTTGACCCTTTGCTGCTGAATATGTTTATACAAATATTCAGTAGAATTCACAGCAGCACAGGCAGGGTAAGCAGACTGCCTTAATAAGCCCCTGTCCTATGCTATCCATCCCTATATGGGGGAGGAACAGAGGACTGTAAGACTGACAGGTATATACTGTGTATAAGAACAGCCCACTAAGATAAGCATGTGGCTTGCAGTCAGGCATGAACTGTGTATAACAGTATGCATACCTCCCAACTTCTGTCCGTATGAAATAGGGACACTCGCCCGAAAAGGGGGCGGGGCGTATGCAAATGAGGGCGCGGCTTATGCTAATTAGCCGCGACCTCATTTTCATACGAGAATAGACGCTGTGCACATGCGCACAGCGTCTATTCTACTAGATTGGGGGTCTCCCAACTGTCACCCCCCCGCAGCGGGATAATGCCTGCCGCTGGTGGGACAGCGGGACAGGACCCGAAAATCGGGACTGTCCCTCTAAAATCGTGACAGTTGGGAGGTATGGTATGCCAGTACACTTAGGTAAGCGTGTGGCTTGCAAACAGGCATGTGCATACCCTCCAACTGTACCGATTTTGCCGGTACAGTACCGTTTTTTAACAGTCTGTACCGGCAAAATCACTTTGTACCGAATGTACCGGGGTTTTTTTTGTAACTCACTGTCACTGTGAAAAATCATTCCTCCTCCGCTCCTGAGTCCTGGCTGTCAGAGAGAGTTCCTGTGCTTGCTGCTGCCCTGCGCCGGCTCTCCCCTCCCAGGTTCCGTTCCCATGCGCAGACTGAGGGCGCGAATGAGATCATGTGAGGCCAGACTAACAGGGTGCGCCGTGCGGTGGCCAGCTGGGGCACGCATGAGGTTGTATTATCTCTTAGGACTCAGAACGCTGTTGCCTGCAACACAGCCTGATCCTCCACTGTCTCATGAGTTTGCAGCAAGTAGGTGTAGGCGCTACAGTCTAAATGATAACACCATACCTCCCAACTGTCACGATTCCGTCGGGACAGTCCCGATTTTCGGGTCCTGTCCCGACGTCCCACCCGCGGCAGGCATTGTCCCGCTGCGGGGGGGTGGCAGTTGGGAGACCCCCCAATGTAGTAGAATAGACGCTGTGCGCATGCGCACAGCGTCTATTCTCGTATGAAAATGAGGTCGCGGCTAATTAGCATAAGCCGCGCCCTCATTTGCATACGCCACGCCCCTTCGCCGCGCGAGTGTCCCTATTTCTTAACATGAAAAGTTGGGAGGTATGTAACACTAGCTGCGCTCTGTGAGTCACAGTAAAAAATACAGCCATCGTGTTCCACCTGTTTTGTGCAGGGTCTGACATGATGGTAAGTGGGCTGCATCTGCCCCTAAATCGCTCCGGCTGTGTCTTCTATATCCAGCATTGTGTCGCGACCACCAGCTGTGTGTTGGAAGTGTCCCCCGCAGCCTCCTGAGCGGTGAGTGTGCAGGCTCTGTGTTCTGGCCATGGGGGATCACCGCGGTTTATATCTTCTGTGTGCCTGGCTCCCTCCTCTGCCTCCTGTAACATTTGGTGGTGGGCTGTTATACTGCTTTGAGGTCTGGGGCTGTAGTTAGATGGGACTCAGCCATTGTAGATATCTGGCTCCCCCCACCCTTGTATATACATGCCAGATAATAATAATATGTATTATAATGCTCACGATCGGAAATAGATGACCACGCCCCTTTCCCCGTGGCCACGCCCCTTTGCATTTAGCCACGCCCCTTCCCGGGGGTGTACCGATTTCTGCCCTTCAAATGTTGGAGGGTATGCATGTGCTGTGTATAAGAACAGTATACCAGTACACTTAGGTCTGCAGATGTCTCCTGCTAAGCATCCGGCTTGCAGACAGGCATGTACTGTGTATAAGAACAGTATACCCGTACAGTTAGGTAAGCATCTGGCTTGCAGACAGGCATGTACTGTGTATAAGAACAGTATACCCGTACACTTAGGTAAGCATGTGGCTTGCAGTCAGGCATGAACTGTGTATAACAGTATGCTAGTACCCTTAGGTAAGCATGTGGCTTGCAGACAGGTATATACTGTGTATAAGAACAGTATACCAGTATACTTAGGTAAGCATGTGGCTTGCAGACCGGTATATTCTGTGTATAAGAACAGTATACCAGTACACTTAGGTAAGCATGTGACTTGCAGACAGGCACGTACTGTGTATAAGAACAGTACACCAGCACACTTAGGTAAGCCTGTGGCTTGCAATCAGGCATGTGCCTTTGTGCTTTAGTTTGTACATACGAGTAGGCGGGAGAACGTTTGCTGAGAAGCCTGTTCTCTAATATGCCGCCCCAGATTGGGAAGGAGACCTACAGGATCTGTATTCCTGTGGTCTCTCATCCAAGAACAAGCCAGGCCCAACACTGCTTAGCTGTGAGGTTGGGCCAATCCTGGGATCTGAACCCAGTACTGTTTGATGATCTGTCTGCTTGTGTGACTGCAAGTGCCCACCAGAGATGCTTTTTTCTTTTACGTTAGTTAAAAACCTCTAGGACCCGACACCAACACAAAGGAGTGAGGTGGGGAACAGTGTAACCTGACACCAGGTCAGCGTGACAGAGGGTGCAGAAACTATCACTTCACTCCTCAGGCAAATACTGAGGTAAAAGTTTCACACATATATACACACACTGCTGAGAATACAGCAGGAAGTGTAAAGGCAACACACCAACCCTGTACACACACTGAGATAGTGTGGTAGCAGGGAATGCAAGCCTGGTCCCTGACTGTAAGGTCTGGGGGAGGCCGGGTGCCCTTCTCTCTGCTTGCTCTGACTTACACCTGAGCAGCATCTCTCATGCTGAGAGGGGAAGGGGGAAAGAAGGCTCCCCTGGCGGGAAAAACCGAGTAGGCAGCCGCCAGGGGGGTTAGGGCGGTGAAAATGGGGAAGCTCCGTCCCCTCCTGGAACCCCAGGGACTGCTGGATCCCCATTCAGCTGAAAATCCCTGGTGGTATAGTGGGACGCGGAAACGACCGGGTGCCACTGCCAGGACCGCCGGGAGCGCACCAACTCCCGGCGATATTGCCGCTTAAGTGTGCCACCTCGCCGGAAGAGTGACTTGCATGCTACAGCAAGCAGTTCCTCCCGGCGCCACGTTCCCTCAGCGCACCTTACTGAGGAGGTGAGGAGGCTCCACTTACCTGCCCCCTGCACCGGGAAAACGGTTCCCGGCGCCGCATTGCTAGAGGAGTCAGCTTACCTGATCCGGCCGCGGCATGTCCCGGTGTGTTGCCAAGAGGGACGGCTGGCAGGCCTGGCCATGAAGGTCAGCGAGCCGGCCCAGACCAGGAGAGCAGCCTGGTATATTGCACAGGCTTGCTCCAGTAAAAAAAAGAAGATAAAAATAAAATGAAATTGAAGTATAATCACAGGGCTGAACACAGCCCTTCCTTGGACATCCTGTGCCATGAGGCACCAAGAAAAAACTGAAGCCTGTAGGGGGCGTGGAGGAGGAGGAGCCTGGGCTGCACTCAAAGAAATATAATCTCCTTGGTGCCTGTAGCTGAAGCTCCACCCACACCCCACTGTCCCAGTGACCACCATTGGTATGATAGAAAAAGTTTCTTTCCTCAAGCGGTTCACCTGTTGACACATGAACTCATGAACTCCTCACTGTCTAGTCGCGCCATAACCCATTGCACATAATCTAACACTGTGTCCCCTCGGAATAACTTTCTATATGACTGTACATGTTCCCCCACCTGTTTATATTGTTTATACTGTATGCTGTTTACTTGTTACCCACCTGGCTGCTGCACAGCAAACCGAAAACATTTTCCGAGTATACGCAAGTATACCGCTAATTAAGGTATGCGATGGCATGCGATGGGACCCGATTTTGAGTCTTTCCCGGGCAGAGTGTATAATTTTAATATCGTGATTCTGATTCTGATGTACCTGAAGATTGAAGATTGGAATCCGGGATTTGTAGAATAACTTCAAAGAATTTGCTGAAGACAAGAATGAAGAATCCGGAACCGGAATCCGATCCGGAGGCTATTGTGATGATCTGGAGGAGATCCAGAAGAGAAGGCTAGTGGAGAGCGAGGCACACCTGAGGCAGCAGCGATGGGATCAGAGGCCAGCAGGGACAACCAGCTGGAGAGTGCAGTGTGCATAGGCACTAGGATAGCCAGGACTTCCCCAGATGCAAGCAGGCTGAAGGAACAATTTGTACAGATTCAGATTGACCTAGGCAGATGTGTGGGCTGTAATATCTTTTATATGTTCCTCCCCCAGAATGCAGAGCAGGAGAGCTGGGAGCTATAGAGGAAGCCACGCAGGGAGAGAGCTGTGTATGGGCTTTGGTATCTCCCATACGTTCTTCCCCCTGAATGCAGAGCAGGAGAGCTGGGACCTATAGAGGAAACCGAGCAGGGAGAGAGCTGTGTATGGGCTGTAATATCTCTGTAATATCCCTCATACGTTCTTCCCCCATAATGCAGAGCAGGAGAGATCTGAGCTATAGAGCGAACTGCGCAGGGAGAGAGCTGTGTATGGGCTGTGGTATCTCTTATACGTTCTTCTCCCAGAATGTAGTGCACAGCAATGCTCTTGCCTATGGGAACGCAGCTCTGTGGCAACCATGTATTTTACATGTTACTTCATAGGCCGGTGACCAGTGCACCTTACTACAGTATCTCTGCTCCTCCAGGCTCACTAAATGCACCTCCTCATGGTTAATGTATCTGTTATCCTTCATACTGTCTGTAACCCTACCACTGCAATATTCCTATTGACCAACAGATGCCGGGCACCCGGTCTACTTCTATGAATTCCAGCGCCGACCGGCATTGTTTAAGGATCTAAACCAGATTTTGTGAAAGCCGACCATGGAGATGAGCTGTTCTTTGTGATCGGAGGTCCCTTTCTGACCGGAGATGTGATGTTCACAGGTAATGTCCTTACTGGCTGAGATGAGACCTGAGACAGGGGCAGCATTGGGATGTGTGGCATAGGGCTGGGTGGTAGTGGGATGTGTGGCATAGGGGTGGGTGGTATTGGGATGCGTGGCTTAAGGGTGAGTGGCATATGGAATAATGGTATTGGGATAAGTGGAATTGGGATGCATGTAGGAATCTGTGGCATTGGAATACATGCCATAGGGATGTGTGGCATATGGAATAGTGGTATTGGGATGTGCAGCATAGGGAAGCGTGGAAAAAAAGAAGAAAAAGTAGCGCCAATACACCAATGAGATATTTAGAATAAAATAAAGTAATTTAATAATAAAAAGCACATAAATCAACTGATACATTTGGAACACCTCTGATCGTAAATGAATAGGATCCATTCCTAGATATGCCACCAAATATAAAGTCCACAAATAAATATCCAATCAGACTTCTCTCTATGGCCCTTATTCTGATCGGTGCGTACTTTCCCGAATTCTTACGTAGCGTTCCGCACGCCACTCTGTGCGGACATCGTCCGTAGAAACGCCCCCCGAGCCTCCGCATTCGGACGGACTCACTCTTTAAGAAGAGGGCGTTTGTACGGACGACATACAAACCTTGCATGTGCGGTGGACACGCACAGATTCGGCACGGTCTTACAGCGTAAGCACGGTCTTACCGCGTCAGAACGGACGGGAACCTGGCCGTACACACCGATGCGGTGTATTTACGCACAAATCACCACTATTATCAGAACACCCAAATCTGTAACATGACCCACTTATGCAATTAGGCTACCTCATTCAAAAGGGATTGTTTTTAATGGTCATTCATTATTTATCTAATTGATAATTAAACACTTTAATACCACTTTAGATTAACCCTTACATCATGCTAAGTTCACCACATTCTTTGTATGCATATTACATCATCAATTATTCTTCACCTGCAAACACACACATACACATCAACACACTATGTACATCTTTACATTACCCTTCACTTTCAACCACTTTTATGCACTAAACCCATCTATATATACTGTATATCCCTTTTGCACCTTACATAAATAAACACCACTATTTATACTTATATACTTATATTTATACTTATACTGTAAAATTATACAATAACACACAGACCACTTCTAACTTTTATGAGAAAAATTTATTAACATGTAACAAAATAAATAAACGAATGTCTTCAGACCAGGAGGTCGCATACATTTTGGACCTCTTCAGCCATGTGCAGAAGGTGCTGGCGCAGTCTGAGGAGCGCCCCTCTCAACCCCTCGCCTTCTTGCCTCTGGTCATCTGTGGGCATGTTAAAGGGGGATCAACATTAAGTATGCTATTCAGGTCGACCTTGTACAGTCAATCCTAAGTACCTACAGCATGATAAATCATACATACAAACAATTACATAGGCAATACTGTTTGTAATGGTACAAATAAAAATGGGCCCACACACACACACTGGCTTACACTACTGAATATGTGACTGATAAAAATTTCCTGCCTTAACACTCACCAATCTACTAGAAAGCTACATCCAATACAACATGCCACATTTTGGCACTGCTTAATAGCTAAAC
The DNA here is from genome assembly GCF_055691185.1 of Crinia signifera. Taxonomy (NCBI): domain Eukaryota; kingdom Metazoa; phylum Chordata; class Amphibia; order Anura; family Myobatrachidae; genus Crinia; species Crinia signifera. The sequence goes on from NC_139227.1 coordinate 52,697,320, forward strand.
TGCATGATAGATAGATACATAGATGGATACATAGATGGATGGATGGATGGATGGATGGATACATGGATGGATAGATACATGGATGGATACATAGATAGATGGATGGATAGATACATGGATGGATAGATACATGGATGGATGGATACCACATTTAAAGGCTAGCCTAGTCCCTCTACCCCTTACTTCCTGAATCATTGTCACATTGCCAGATAGGTGAAACTGCTGCACTAATCCGCTTCCTTACACCAAACAATTTCTAAAGTCAATCCATCCTACAAAATAGCTTTGCAAAATACATGGCAACAACACGGGCCAACTGGCTAGAGGGGGGCCCAGGGGAACTGCCCACTTGTCACTCCATTATCAGGGGAGCCGAGAGAGGGGGGGAGCGGGTACTAATTACCCGGGCCCACACTTGCTGAAGGGGCCCCGCAGGGGCCCTGGTCTGACCCTTCCCTTCCCCCTCCATCCCTCCCGGGTAGCAACAGTAGCACACACTTCTACAGCATGTGCTGTGCTGACAGCAGGCTCAGCATGAGTGTCTCACTGACAGCGTGAGAGGTCATGCTGAGCCTGCAGTCAGCACAGCACATGCTGTAGGTGTGTGCTGCTGCTGAGATTACAGTTTTTAGAGTTTTCTTTCACCCTCCTCTAAACATTTTGGGGGTGTGGCCTAAGTGTTGGAGGTTCCCACAACACACACTTAGGCCACGCCCCCAAAATTTTACCGGGGCCCGGCATTCCTCTCGGCTGCCCTGTCCATTATAAATCACGCCTGACCATACTCCATTGATGTTTTATTTGTGCTTGTATAGAACGGCCCTCCATAAATAAACACTCATCACCTACGTGAGCCTCCAGATTCCACGTTTTTTGCTTGGGCCTATAACCCCTAAGTGTGTCTGTTGTAACCCACTTTTGTTTATTAATTAATAATAGAGTAAAACACACTAGATTCACCAGTGGTACCTAACAAATAGTACTAACACCAATTATTAATGATGCCTTATGTTTACCTACCAATTCCTTCTTCCACCAGCACCTCACATGCCTCCTGCTCGTCCAATCCCTCCGAGGCCACCTCCTCTTTGGCCACTTCTTCAATGGCCTCCTCCTCTTTGGCCACTTCTTCAATGGCCTCTTCCTCGGCCACTTCTTCAATGGCCTCCTCCTCGGCCACTTCTTCAATGGCCACCTCCTCGGCCACTTCTTCAACGGCCACCTCCTCGACCATTTCTTCAATGGCCTCCTCCTCGGCCACTTCTTCAATGGCCTCCTCCTCGGCCACTTCTTCAATGGCCTCCTCCTCGGCCACTTCTTCAATGGCCACCTCCTCGGCCACTTCTTCAACGGCCACCTCCTCGGCCACTTCTTCAACGGCCTCCTCCTCCTGGCCCTGCTCACAGGCCTGTCTTGCACGATCACGTGCTGTAAGAAAATTCAAAATGCAGAGTGTTTAATAAGGCACATGATTTGTTCATTCATCATGCAGGCCAAAAAATGACATATTAGACCCACATTACAGCATGTCAAACCTGAAGTACCACACAGATAGTGTATGCCATGTTTAACTCATGATCAACCAGGTTACCTTATAGCCAAAAAAAAGGTCATGGAAGCATTAATGTACAATTGGCCATTTAATGTGTAAACACTTACATCGTGCTATGCTGGCCCTTATTTCCTGGAGCTTTTCTGGCTGCTGGCGCCTCAGATCAGACCATCGCCGCTCCAGCTGGGCGATGGTCCTGCGCACCTGGGTGCACGCGAATATGCGCCTGCAGGCAGCGGCATACGCCTGGCGCTTCTGGCGGTTGGTTATGAAGGGCCCCGCATGCCCCAGCCTGGTCTCCATAACGGAGACCAGTGCCCTCAGCTCCCCGACAGAGAAGGGTGCTGCTCTACCATAGTCCACCATCTTAGCAATGGCACAATTCAAGCAATCATGTACTGTAATTGGTTGTTCAGAGTGATATTTGGTATTAACTTTATTGTTCATTTTGTCATTAACAGCGTGTATGCGCCACAACAGACGGCTAACCCATTGCATCGCCAAACCAGACTTGCTGTACCTTTGCATAGTTGAGCAGACCATGCCATTACTTAGTATATCCTAAACAGACAGGGTGAAAGAAGTTTGCAACCCATTATATATAATCTATTACATTCACCAAACATGGGTGAAAACAACAGGTGAAATAGTCTGCATCACTAGCCATTTACACCTAACTCTACAAGGTACTAAACAGCTTTATTATAGTGAAAGCTATACAGCAGAAACATAGCAAATAGTGCAAGACCTTTTCCCAATATTAGGCCATGGTGCCATGTGTACACTTACCTTCTACTGGGCCACACTAGAGATGTGGAATGAAATGTACCTAGCATCAAGCCAGTATTTGGACACCTTTCACATGTGATTTGGATGCAAGCACTGATTGCCTGAGTGGTGGACTGGATTTACATATGGAATGGTTAGTGTCATTTGTAGTACATACCAAACAAGTGCACAGTACAAATGGACATTCACATATACATTTCATGTCTGACCACAGTTTTAGTTGGTCATTGGTGTACAAATCTGCAATTAGCTACTAAATCAGACTTACTAAGTTTGCCAGGTTTTTTTTTTTTTTTTCGCTGGTAGGGGCGTGGCCTATGCGCTGCACGGTCTACGCTGCCGTACGGAACGCTGCCGCACGGAATGCAGGGTGTCGCTGATGTACGCCAATTACAGAAATAGGATATAAAGGTGTGTTAGAAAACTGCAATGTTGTTGCAAACATGGCTGGCTCACAATCTGAGGAAGAGCAGGTGTGCCAGGACCTGTTTGCCCGCATGGACTCCAACACCAGCTATGTCTCCCTCACCCGAGACCAGCCAGTGGGAGAAGAGCAGCCAGCTGGGCCATCTACATCAGGCCAATCGGCAGCTGGCCCATCTTCAGCCTCAGCAGAATCATTGGGAACACAACAGGTGGCTTCCCAACAGAGTAGCCTGGCCAGCACTTCAAGTACAGCGACAGGTGGCAGTGGGCGTGGCCGTGGGCATGGACGAAAGAGGCCAACAGAGGAACCAAGCAGCAGAAACATGGCATTCGAAGCGCAGGAGCTTGCCATCCTGGTACCCCACGCACGGGATTGGATCGAGTGTCCACAGGACAGGTTGACACACACAAGGAGATGGAAGATTTGGGAGGACATAACGGCGGAGATTAATGCGGTGGCTCCACAAGTTCGTGAGGCGGAGCACGTAAAGAAGAGGCAAGTTCATGTGTGTTACATTTGAGCAGTACAAGACCAGTAATGTTTACATTAGATGTTAGATGGAGTTGGTCAATGGCCGGTCACGTTGCTTGGAGCCACAGACATGTTTGCCATGTCATTTAATCGATAGTTATTGTAGGGTGAGTGTGAGTGTATCTTCTAAGGGTTGGTTTTCGAATTTAATATAATGTAAGTTTGGTGTCATTAAGCACATGTTGTAATCTGTTGCAGATTGCAATGGGTGCTACAGCAAACATGAGGAGTGACATGTATTAATATGTAAACTTTGATTGCAGGTGGCACGACTTCAAAACCAACCTCAAGAAGAAATTGACCCAGCGGTGGGAACACAGCCACACCTCTGGGGCTGGCCCCATGCCAGGCCGGCTGAAGCTCACCCCCCTGGAGGAGATAGCAGAATGCTGCATTGCAGTAGAGGAGGTCCGGGGGGTGAGCACCATCGATAGCGAGGCCCCAGCGGAAGTCTTTGCTGCTTTTCTTGAAGGTAATTATTTGCCATGCCATAAGTAGCTGGTCCTAATTTTGCATGGAATGTGTTGTAAATTGTAATTTTCTCTTTCACCAGCATCCCCACCGCTTGGTCAAGAATCTCTTGAGGTTGAGGAGTCTGTGCCACCTGCCACCAGTGCCAGGCACGTGCAGCAGCAGCAGCCACCGGCCGAGGCCGAATACGACAGGTGGGTGCAGGTGCTTGGCCATATTCAGCAGCAGGGAGACTTGGCATCAGAGTGGATGCGTAGGACCAAGGAGGTCATGCAGGGTTTGGTCAGCACCCAGCAGACTATCGCTGGGAGCCTGCAGGCTATGGCTGCCACCCAGCAATCAATAGCTGCAAGCCTGCAGGTGCTGGCAGATCAAGCCCTGCACCAAAATGACCTCCTCCTCCACCATAATGAGCTTATGGTGGAGCTAGTTGCCAGCAATAGGGTCCTATTGTCATCCATTTCTGGTGCATTCCCACCAGCAGCACTCCCTGCTGGCAGAGGGGGAACACCATCCCCCCCCTCACCAGCATCTGCTCCACCTGGGCCACCATCCGAACGTGGCCGTGGCCGTGGCCGAAGAGCTGCTGCACGTGGCAAGGAGCCTACCAGGGCCAAACGTGCCCGCAAATGAACTTGTGTCCGCATTAATCTCCACCCTTATGTCTTCCCAAATCTTTCATTGAGCTGTGTGTGTCAGCTTCCTGTGTCCAATCCCGTGCAGAGGGTACCCACATTTGCCCTTGTTTCGAATGTCATGTTTGGTTCCCCTGTTGGCCTCTTTCGGCTAGCATTACTGTCTGCTGTACTTGAAGTGTTGGTGCTATACTTTTGTTGTGAAGCCATCTGATGTTTTCCTAATGATTCTGCTGTGGTTCTGTATGTCACAAATTCATTGATTTATTATATATTATTTTTGTACAGTCCTGGCATGGTACCTTTTATTTTGTTACGGTTTCCATTTTTTTTTTTTTATTGTAATAAATGAATATTTTTATCCCCAAATGTGTGGTTTAATTGTTACATGTAGAAGTGACATGTCTATTTGTATTAGTGATAGTAAGTTCTGTCCATTGGTTGCAGTGTAAAAGTGTGTGAAAACTGCAGCATATATGTGTGTGTTTAGTAATGGTCCATTTAAGCTGCAATGGTTCCAATTGAAGCAGTGACAAGCGTGTAATTAATGAGTAATGAGTAAAGGAGTGGATTGTAGTGTGTTCAGCTGACATTGGTTGTACTGATTAGGCATTCCGATTGCCTAGCGCATGAACGAGTGGTGTCCGCAAAGCAATACTTGCTTATGGACACCGCATATTTCTTGCCTTTTTGTTCGCGTGCATTCGGTGTGCTGTCCGAATGCACGCCTACCAGAATGAGTGCACTCCCTCGTGTCCGCCCATGTTTCCGCCCTGTTTAGCCCACTTTGAAAGTACGCCCCTGTTTAGTTCCGAATGACGCCCATAATACGCCCATATTTCCCGAGTGATTGCGGTGCACATTTCTGTACGGTATTACTGAGTACAAGTACGGAGACCATGCGTGGCACATGCGCATAGCGTTCCCCACGCATGCGCAGACGGCTAAAAAACGCCATCCGAAAGTATTCGGAAATTTACGCATCAACCAGAATAAGGCCCTATGAGTGGATGGATATAGTTACCACAGGTTGACCACTTGGGGAATTCTTCCAATTCGGAATGCATAGCAGCAGTATCTTCCATATTGGTGGTATTAGTGAGAGTCAGAAAGGTTGGAGCAGCAGTAGGTGTGTGGAAAAGATCTTTGGGTGCGCAGCTGGTCCGGATCCAAATGGGATTGTCACGATCACTGGACCTCAGCGGCACTTACCGGTCCGGTTCCGGCGGCGGGGTCTTCGCTCCCCCCGCATTGGTACCGGCCGGGGAAGTGCTGCTGCTCCGTCCAGTCAGCCGTGTCTGTCTCCTCCTGCCTGTGTTGCTGGCCTCCACTCCTGGTCGCCATGTTGGCATGGTCCTGTGTCCTATGGGGCACCGCCATCTTTCCGTAGCCACACAATGGCTTTCACTCAGGCTTTCCCAGCTCGTCCAATCGGGAGCAAGCCCGGCGGATTTAATCACTCACCTGAGACTCAGCAGACGCCAGTGCTTCGCTATCGCTTCCAAGGAGGTAACCTGCGACCTGTGCTTCCCAGTCTGCTGCTGAGACCAGCTCCTGCTTCCAAGATCTCCCAGTGTGTACCGGCACCAGTGTTCCTACACCTGTGTGCTCCTGAGCTCCCTGCTTCCAAGATCTCCCATTGTGTACTGGCACCAGCGTTTCCACACCTGTGTGCTCCTGGGCTCCCTGCTTCCAAGATCTCCCAGTGTGTACCGGCACCAGCGTTTCCACACCTGTGTGCTCCTGAGCTCCCTGCTTCCAAGACCTCTCTGTGAGTACCTGCACCAGTCTCTGCACCTGTGTGCTTCCAAGACTGTGCTACCACCTCCCTGTGAATACCTGCACCAGAGTCTCTGCACCTGTGTGCTTCCAAGACTGTGCTCAAACTCCCAGTGTGTACCGGCACCAGTGTTTCCATACCTGCGTGCTTCTGGGCCCCTGCTTCCAAGTCTTCCCTGTGAGCGCCTGCACCAGAGTCTCCGCACCTGTGTGTTTCCAAGGCTGTGCTCAATCATCTCCCTGTGAGTACCTGTACCAGTATCCCTGAGCCTGGGTGCTTCCAAGACTGTGCTCTATCCGTCTCCCATTTGAGGACCTGCACCAGAGGCCGCATCCGTATGACTTCAGCTCTGCTGCTCCGCTGATCTCCCAGTGTGTACCTACACTGGCGCTGCCGCACCCGTGTGTCTCCAGCTCTGCTGCTCCGCTGATCTCCCAGTGTGTACCTGCACCGGCGCTGCCGCATCCGTGTGTCTCCAGCCCTGCTGCTCCACTGATCTCCCAGTGTGTACCTGCACCGGCGCTGCCGCATCCGTGTGTCTCCAGCTCTGCTGCTCCGCTGATCTCCCAGTGTGTACCTGCACTGGCGCTGTCGCATCCGTGTGTCTCCAGCTGCTGTCCCGCTGATCTCTCAGTGTGTACCTGCACCGGCGCTGCCGCATCCGTGAGTCTTCAGTTATACTGTTCCATTGGTTCCTAGTGTATCCTGACACTTGTGCTTCCACCTCCGTGTATCCTCTGAACTATTGCTCAAGTTATCTCCCAGTGTGTTCTCCTGTTCCATGAACTATTGCTCAAGTCATCTCCCAGTGTGTACATCTGTTCCATGAACCATTGCTCAAGTTATCTTTCAGTGTGTACTCTTGTTCCATGAACTTATCCTATGCTTCAAGTGTTAATACCTAAGACTGTGATATTCCAATAAATGGTATTATTCATCCTAGCCTATGCGTAAGACTGCTACCTTCCAACCTGCTACCTTCCAACCCTCAGTGTGCCCCACAGCTCCTGGTCTGCAAACGGACTCACAAAACCCACGAGTCCTGACAGGGATATAGTGTGATGTTCAGGAGGTGAACAGAGTCTCTAGCGCTGATGCGTTTCACTTTGGCCAGGTACAGCTTTATCAAAGGTGTGGGCAGGAGTCTCTGGTGAGGTCTTGTATACCTCCATCCAGGAGATGCTGCCGGGAGGGGGGGAGGTGGGGGCAGAGATGCTGCCGGGAGATGGGGGGGTGCGGTGGAGATGCTGTCGGGGGTGAGGGGGGTGGTGGTAATTATAATGCTACCGGGGGTGGGTTATGCTGGCTTACGATTAAAGGAGGTGTGGACATGGATATGCCTGTGATAGTGAGATGGGGGGGTTGTGCGGGCCGAGATGGTACCAGGAGATATGGGGGGGTTCCATGGCCGGTGCAAGCCGCCCAGCCGCTTCTGCGATGCAGGGAGGCGCCATGCTGAAGAGGCGCTCTCCCTGCCAGTGGCGTCACTAGGGGTGTGTACTGCAGTCTGACTCCGCACCCGGCACCAAAAAGAGCCACCCGCACTTCTCAGAAATCAGCACATCCCTGCAGCACTAAACCCCCACTGGCAGCATCTACTCACCCCAGCCGACTTACACATTGTAATCGTCCTCCGTCCCATTCACCCACAGTGCCGCACCCCCGCTGTTGGCATCTGCCTACCCCAGGCGGACACAGAGGCCACCAGCCACCCTTGCACCTGCACACCCCCACCCCCACTTTGGTACCCGCACCAGGAAATAGACTGTGCTTTGTGCTGCCGCTGCCTGTGTGACAGGTGCAGCACACGCCGGGAGCAGCAGCAAGATACAATAAGGGGACGGGGTAAGTGCCAAAACAGCCAGGGAAGGAAGGGGGAAAGGGAGGACAACTGCTGAGCCGTGGAGGGGGGGACACACACGGACGTTTTCTCCCTAGACCACCAGGGAAAAATAATGAATAGATCAACTGCTAATTTTAAAGCCAATTTAATATGCTTAACTAAAACCACTTAAATGAAATGTACAACAACATAACATAATGTCCGTCATTTAATTTGTGTGGGTTTTACTTAAGCACATTAAAGTGTTTTTAAAGATATCTATATAGATTATAGAAATATCTATATATATGGTGTGTGGAATAATATGCAATCGGCATTATGGCAGAATATGCAGTATATTGGTCATTACGGCATGTGGCATAATATGTAATGGGCATTGTGGCATGTGGCATAATATATAATAGGCATAACGGTGTGTGGTATAATGTGTAATGGGCATTACGATGTGTGACATAATGTACAGTATATTGGGCAATAGGGTGGAAATTTTTGCCGCGCGCCTTCGGTGCACACTATCCCTGCTTTTGTTTTGAGGGTGTGGGGAGTGGAGGGTGGGGAGCAGGGACACCAATTTTTTTGGCACAGGTAACCAAAATGTCTAGATACGGCATTGTGGCTACCGGGCACATAATTTGTATAAGAGGCACTACTACTACGGGCCTATACATACTTTTATTCAGCATGCGCCTTTGGAAAGCGCTATCTCTTTGTAAAGTATTGGAGGGCGCAAATTTATAGTTTGCAGGAGGGCGCCAGACACAGTAGCACCGGGGGGTTCGGACGGAGATGCAGGCGGAGATGCTGGCGGGAGTGCAGGTGGAGATGCTGCTGGGAGATGGGGGGGGTTGTGGGCAGAGATGATGGCGGGAGATGGCGGTGGTGGTGGGGTGCTTGCGGGTGGAGATGCTGCCGGGCCTGGGGGGGGGGGGGGGTGCGGGTGGAGATGCAGCTCCCACACTCTGCGCCTTACCCATCTTCCAGCTGAGAAGCGGCTTCCCAGCGCCGACTGAGTGTCCGGGCAGCGGAGGGTGGGCAGCAGGCACCTCTTACTATACCACCTCTTACTATATACCACTATACCACCAACAGATAACAGGTACCATTTGTAAATTAATACCAACGCCTGAACTGGATATTTCTGTGGGGTGGTGCAGGCTATGTTGCATACATATACAGTTCAGGCGTTGGTGGAATAGTGGTATTCATTTACAAATGGTACCTGTTATCCATTGGTGGTATTGTAAAAGGTGTCTGATCCTGTCATGTGCGCAGGCAGCAGGTCTCCGGGCAGTGGCCATTATGAGGGTACCGGGAGTCCTGGCGGGTGCGGAGGTAGCAGGCGGTGGCAGAGAGTTGAGTGCAGTGGCGGGTGTCAGGGTAGTGGCACTTCTGGCGGGTGTGGAGGTAGCAGGTGGCGGTAACTTGCGGCTGTGAGGGGAGTGGGAGCTTGGGAGTCGCGGCGGGGGAATAGTAGGCATTGGGCACATGTTGCAGCACTTTGCGCAGTGTGCTCTTGCAGCAGTTCCCCCGAGACTGTGAGGCTGCAGGCTTTGTCATGTGTTACCTACGCGACTCCCGCAAGACTTCCGGGATCGCAGGTCCCAGACAGGGTGATGCCGCTGGCTTGTTATATGTGGGTGGCGGTGGTGTGTCATGGCAATATATGTGTAGCGCTGGTTAGTGTGCAGCTGGAGTGCTGCACCTCTTGCTTTGTTTGTTAGTACCCTTTGTGCGGGCACCTAGTAATTTACCTTGGATACAGTGGCTGTGCCGGCCCCCTGGATTGTTCTGTGTGTGTGTGTGTGTGTGTGTGTGTGTGTGTGTGTGTGTGTGTGTGTGTATGTATGTATGTATGTATGTATGTGTATGTATATATATATATATATATATATATATATATATATATATATATATATACATCCTGACAAAGTCATCACTGACGAAACTAGTTGGGGTGTTTCTCCTGAGTGATGCAGACTCTTCCTTTGACGCTGCTGGCATTCATCTGTCCGGTCCCGGCTTCCAGGCTCTGGCTGCTTGCACACTGTGCACCTGCCTGTGAGAAGTTCCACTCCTGCCGCCCGGGTTTTTATAATTCTAAGCATACCTGCTGTTTTAAACTTCCATGTATGTGAGTGTGGAACTCACGGGACGATTGGGTTTGTTTATTCCAGGGTATTGGACACAGATTCAGCGAAGCGGGTGAAATTCAATGGGTTTAGTTTTATTTCACACAACCTTACAAACAATGGTAATAGCTTGATACCTGTGACTGCGCTGTTACCGCAATGTCAATGTCACAATTTACTTTTAAGTGGTACTAACTGCACACTGTACCATCAAACGGTGCTAACAGTACACTTTACTTCCAAACGGTACTAACAGTATACTTTACTTCCAAACGGTACTAACCGTACACTTTACTACCAAACGGTATTAGCAATACACTTTACCTTCAAACAGTATTAACAATACACTTTACTGTCCTGGACCTGAATCTAGTACTCGGCATGTGCACAGGAATTTATATATGACCCCCGGGCTACGTGTCTCCAATGAATGACCCGACCTTCCTACGGATTAATAGTCAGGGTCTCGCATTTAGTAGGCCTTCCTACGGATAACTAGCATGAGTATCACTTTAAACAGGCCTTCCTATGGATAAGTAGCCGGAGTAGGGGCTCTTCTGGGGGTTTATAACAAGTCTGTTACTCCTCAGAATGGGGCATTTGAATTTGCCCTCTTTTTAATCTCTCTAAGTGGCTCAGTCCAATTCCCCTCCGGTAGGGGAGTTCAGTTTATAAATGAGATAATAACACCTTGCATTACCTTAAAGTCTTTATGTATATATATGTCCATTATAACTTTAATATCCCCTATGGGGATGGCATATGTTCAGACCTGCTGTCTTGGACTTTTGGTTGACATGGCATCTAGTATGACTGTTTAACTTTGGTCCAGTGTTCCTCAGACATACGCTGTGCAATACCCCTTAAAGAATCTACTCCCATGGGGGCCAGGGGCCTGTCCTATCCGGCATTCCCTGAAGTGTACCTTATTCAGGCCTCACAGGCTGACTCACGTGATCCTTGAGTGGGTTGCTGGGGTGCATGGCTCTGGTGTCCAGCCTCCCAGTCCCGCGCGGGGAGCTGTCACCGGGTGCTGCCTGCTGCTGGGTGGCGCCGGGCTCTAGTGCTGGGTGCGGGTCCCACTGCTGGGCACCGCCGGCTGCCGTCAGCCACGGGACCCGCTGCTGGATGCTGAATGGTCTGGCTGTCAGGGGCTGCCTGACGCTGATGCAGCCGCCGGGTCTCTGCTGTCTGGAAGGTAGTGGGGACACCCGCTGCTTCCTCTCTCCTCATGCTGTTTTCCTTGGCTGGGCGCCGGACTGCACTCCCGCCGTCCTCGCTTGCACCCACGCTGCTACAGGTGCGTGGGGACTTGTCACCGCCGCCTCTCTCCTCCGGTCCACGCCTCGGCTCCTCTTCCTCAGGACCCCTGACCTCGATCCTCCCGGCATCTCTTTGCACCGTCCTCCCCGCCAATCCCCGCTAGGCTTCCTCTTTGCCGCCCGGGTGAGTCCTGCCCCCTTTCTTCCGGCGTCCGCAGTGATGGGGCATTTAATTAACCCCCTCTCTGCGGTGGGTCTCGTTCTGTGTCCCCTGGCAAGTGGGACCCGCTGCGAGCAGTAACTACATGATTCCGTGGAGGGCCCAACTCCACAGGTTGGGGTTGTGCTTACAGCCCAACACCGTGCAGGACGTTTGACATTTGCCAGAGAACACCAAGATTGGCCAATTTGCCACTGGCGCCCTGTGCTCTTCACAGATGAAAGCAGGTTCACACTGAGCACATGGCAGACGTGACAGAGTCTGGAGACTCCAAGGAGAACATTCTGGTTTGGGTGGCATTTCTTTGGGGGCTGCACAGCCCTCCCTGTGCTCGCCAGAGGTAGCCTGACTGCCATTAGGTACCGAGATGAGATCCTCAGATCCCTTGTGAGACCATATGCTGGTGCGGTTGGCCCTGGGATCCTCCTAATGCAAGACAATGCTAGACCTTGTGTGGCTGGAGTATGTCAGCAGTTCCTGCAAGATGAAGGCATTGATGCTATAGACTGGCCCGCCCGTTCCCCAGACCTGAATCCAATTGAGCACATCTGCGACATCATGTCTCGCTCCATCCACCAATGCCATGTTGCACCACAGACTGTCCAGGAGTTGGCGGATGCTTTAGTCCAGGTCTGGGAGGAGATCCCTCAGGAGCATGCCCAGGCATTGTAGGGAGGTCACACAGGCACGTGGAGGCCACACACACTACTGAGCCTCATTTTGACTTGTTTTAAAGACATTACATCAAAGTTGGATCAGCCTGTAATGTGTTTTTTCACTTTAATTTTGAGTGGGACTCCGAATCTAGACCTCTATAGGTTAATAAATTTGATTTTCATTGATAATTTTTGTGTGATTTCGCTCATTCAACTATGTAAAGAACAAAGTATTTAATAGGAATATTTTATTCATTCAGATCTAAGATGTTTTATGTTAGTGTTCCCTTTATTTATTTGAGCAGTGTGTGTATATATATCATAGTTGCCTACCCTCCTGCATTCTGCAGGAGACTCCCTGAAATAGCAGCAATCTCCCTCTCTCCCTCAATAGTCAAGCAATCTCCCTCATTTCAGTTGTGGTACGGGAATCCGACAGTCGGGATCCGACAGTCATTATCCCGACTGCTCGGAGTCAGACAGCATGGCGAGTGCAAATAAGCCCCTTGCTCGCTACGCTCGCCACCTATTCTATTCTGCCTCTATGGGGGTCGTGGACCCCCACGAGGGAAAATAGCGGGTGGCCGTCGGGCACCCGTCTGTCAGCGTTTTGACATTCCAGGACCAGACGTCGGGTAAACGACTGTCGGGATCCCGACTGTCGGGAACCCGTCCGGCACCCCTCATTTCACCTAGCCCACATTATCCTGTTACATTTTTGTGGTAAAAAGAAATGAGAGACAGATACATTTACATTGAATCATCAGCGCCATTTCCCAGCACTTTACCAAGTATAGTAGCTCTTACTAACTGCTTTGGGGCCCATCTACATTTGGATATACGTAATTTTACAAGATTCCTCTCAGATGTAGCAGTACACACCCACGTTTCTAGGTGCCACGTTCACAATCTCTCCATATATGAAACTAGACACGCCTTCTGGGTGGAGCATGACACACCCCCCTCAATGGGGCGCTGTGCAAAATTCTATTACCAACTAAAATCTCCCTGAAGCTAGTTTCCAAAAGTAGGCAAGTATGATATATATATAGGTCGGCAGCTGTCTCTTTGTGTGCCGGCTCCAATCCTTTCTGCGAGGGGGTAAGTTCTCTCTCTCTCTCTCTCTCTCTCTCTCTCTCTCTCTATATATATATATCCAGACGAAAGAACCAGCACAACAGGACTTGTGTGTAGCCAAAAGATGGTAGGGTGCCCAGGTGCCAGCAATAGTGGCCTTGCAGCCCTTTGTAGATACAAATGCGAAGATAGGGCACTCAGGGACTCGTTTAGGGTGAAAGGTGGACTGGTTTATTCAGTCAAGGAACGCCTACGTTTCGGGGTCTCCCCCTTCGTCAGGACAAGTTAAAGGTGTAACAATAGGTGGTACAAAAGCAGTGGAATATAAAGGCTTGAGTACTTAGCCCCTCCTGCAGCTTGCGCTCGCACACGGAGACCGCTGGGTTGACTTCCGGGTCTGATCGCGCTGTGATGACGTCACCGCGCCTGTCAGTGTCTTCCCTCAGGCGCATCAGAGCGGTGCCTGTCCGGCGGTCACGTGGGGCGGGCTAAGGGCATATCGAGAGATCAGTACACAAGTGCTGATACAGTGAAAAACATAACAAAACATGAATCGCATACAGGGAACATGATGTCAATAAAGTGCATAAGGCATCCAGGACACAGCACCTGTAAATATGAGGATGCACAACATTAGTGAAAAAATCATGAACAAAGTGAAAAACAAACGAATTATGATACAGTGCTGACATCTACTGGTGAACATGTGTATGACAGACAAAATACAATAAAAAGAATTTTAAAAACATAGCTTTACACTCTAGGTAAACCGATTGTGAGTTCAAAGTCCGCATGGCACAGCATCGCAGTGCCATCAGGGCAGCGCTGGCATCTGGGAAGAGTGAGCAACCGGTAGCTTGGCATTTTGTCCGAGCCAAACATAACATGGCCATGCTACGGTATAAAATCATTGACCACATCCCTGCTTCTATTCGTGGCGGAGATAGATCTAAAAAATTACTCCAGTTGGAGGCTCAATGGAACTTTAAACTAGACACACTAGCCCCCAAGGGGCTCAATGAGTCTCGGGGGCTCCACAATTTTCTCTGAGCATTCCACTTACAGTGATTTGGGGCCACCCCATCCAGTCCTTTTTAGTCATTTGATACCCTGCTCTGCCACCACCTGTTTCCGCATATCATTTCACTGAGTGCCGTCCGAGCACCCTTGTAGCTGGTAGCTATCCAGCATCGTATAGGGTTCATATACACCCTCAGCTCAGGTTCACAGTCAGTCCTCTCATGCCACCACATCTCAGCACCTCATTGGCAGTGCTGGTTGGCACACCGGGGGGTCTAGACACATTTGCGAGCTTAGAAGCCAGAGCCCTACCTAGAGTGTAAAGCTATGTTTTTAACCCCTTCATGACAGAGCCAGTTTGTGCCTTCATGACAGAGCCCTTTTTTTCAAATCTGACATGTCTCACTCAAGTGGGGATAACTTTTTTTTGCTTTTACTTATCCCAGTGATTTTGAGATTGTTTTCTCGTGACACATTGTACTTCAAGTTAGTGGTAAATTTTGGTCGATACAGTCTGTGTTTTTTTGTGAAAAATACCAAAATATCGTGAAAAAATGGAAAATTTAGCAATATGCAAAATGTCACATTTTCTGCTTGTGAGACAAATAATCATACCACTCAAAATAGTTAATAACTAACAAAGACCATATGTCTACTTTATGTTGCAATCATTATTTCAACCTCCTTTTCATTTTTTTGGACACTAGGAGGCTTCAAATATGACTAGCAAATTCTCAAATTTTCAAGAAAATTTCAAACACTGATTTTTTTAGGGACCAGTTCAGTTCTGATGTGACTTTGAGGGACTTGTATGTGAGACACCCCCATAAATGATGCCATTTCAAAAACTGCACCCCTCACAGTATTCAAAACAGCATTTTGGAAGTTTGTTAACCCTTTAGGTGTTTCACAGGAATTAAAACAAAGTGTAGGTGAAATTTCAAAATTTCTTTTTTTTTGCAGAGTTTCAATTTTAATACATTTTTCTAACGAATACAGTAGATTTTACTAGAGAAATGTGACTAAAAATTGATTCCCCCAATTCTTTTGTTTTCAAAAATATCCTATATGTGGCCCTAGTGTGCACGTTGACCAAACCACAGGCTTCATAATAGAAGGAGCACCTACTTGATTTTGGAGCCTCCTTTTTATGAGATTTTTTTTTAGGCACCATGTAGGTTTCTAGGCACCATAAGTGCTAAAAGTTAGGAACCTCCCCCACAAGTCACCCCATTTTGCAATCTACACCCCTCAGGGAATTCATCTAGGGGTATAGTGTACATTTCAAACCCCCAGGGGTTTCACCAATTTTGGTACAACTGGGATGTGAAAATGGAAAATTAAATTTTTTTACACAAACATGCAGTTCTGGCTCAAAATTTTTCATTTTCACAAGGAATGAAGGAGACAAAGCACCCCAAAGTCTGTGCCCCAATTTCTCCCGAGTACGGCAATGCCTCACATGTGACCAAAAAATACCAATTGGGCGCATGGCAGGACTCAGAAGGGAAGGAGTGATTTTTGGATTTTGCAGCACAGATTTTGGTGGAATGAATGGTGGGTGCCATGTTGCATTAGCAAGACTCCCAAAGCACCAATACAGTGGAACCCCCCCACAAGTCACCCCATTTTGCAAAGTACACCCCTCAGGGAATTCATCTAGGGGTATAGTGTACATTTCAAACCCCCAGGGGTTTCACCAATTTTGATACAACTGGGCAGTGAAAATGAAAAATTACATTTTTTTACACAAAAATGCAGTTCTGGCTCAAAATTTTTCATTTTCACAAGGAATGAAGGAGACAAAGCACCCCAAAATCTGTGCCCCAATTTCTCCCGAGTACGGCAATGCCTCACATGTGACCAAAAAATACCAGTTTGGCGCATGGCAGGACTCAGAAGGGAAGGAGTGATTTTTGGATTTTGCAGCACAGATTTTGGTGGAATGAATGGTGGGTGCTATGTTGCACCAATACAGTGGAACCCCCCCACAAGTCACCCCATTTTGCAAAGTACACCCCTCAGGGAATTCATCTAGGGGTATAGTGTACATTTCAAACCCCCAGGGGTTTCACCAATTTTGATACAACTGGGCAGTGAAAATGAAAAATTACATTTTTTTACACAAAAATGCAGTTCTGGCTCAAAATTTTTCATTTTCACAAGGAATGAAGGAGACAAAGCACCCCAAAATCTGTGCCCCAATTTCTCCCGAGTACGGCAATGCCTCACATGTGACCAAAAAATACCAGTTGGGCGCATGGCAGGACTCAGAAGGGAAGGAGTGATTTTTGGATTTGGCAGCACAGATTTTGGTGGAATGAATGGTGGGTGCCATGTTGCATTAGCAAGACTCCCAAAGCACCAATACAGTGGAACCCCCCCACAAGTCACCCCATTTTGCAAAGTACACCCCTCAGGGAATTCATCTAGGGGTATAGTGTACATTTCAAACCCCCAGGGGTTTCACCAATTTTGATACAACTGGGCAGTGAAAATGAAAAATTACATTTTTTTACACAAAAATGCAGTTCTGGCTCAAAATTTTTCATTTTCACAAGGAATGAAGGAGACAAAGCACCCCAAAATCTGTGCCCCAATTTCTCCCGAGTACGGCAATGCCTCACATGTGACCAAAAAATACCAGTTGGGCGCATGGCAGGACTCAGAAGGGAAGGAGTGATTTTTGGATTTGGCAGCACAGATTTTGGTGGAATGAATGGTGGGTGCCATGTTGCATTAGCAAGACTCCCAAAGCACCAATACAGTGGAACCCCCCCACAAGTCACCCCATTTTGCAAAGTACACCCCTCAGGGAATTCATCTAGGGGTATAGTGTACATTTCAAACCCCCAGGGGTTTCACCAATTTTGATACAACTGGGCAGTGAAAATGAAAAATTACATTTTTTTACACAAAAATGCAGTTCTGGCTCAAAATTTTTCATTTTCACAAGGAATGAAGGAGACAAAGCACCCCAAAATCTGTGCCCCAATTTCTCCCGAGTACGGCAATGCCTCACATGTGACCAAAAAATACCAGTTGGGCGCATGGCAGGACTCAGAAGGGAAGGAGTGATTTTTGGATTTGGCAGCACAGATTTTGGTGGAATGAATGGTGGGTGCCATGTTGCATTAGCAAGACTCCCAAAGCACCAATACAGTGGAACCCCCCCACAAGTCACCCCATTTTGCAAAGTACACCCCTCAGGGAATTCATCTAGGGGTATAGTGTACATTTCAAACCCCCAGGGGTTTCACCAATTTTGATACAACTGGGCAGTGAAAATGAAAAATTACATTTTTTTACACAAAAATGCAGTTCTGGCTCAAAATTTTTCATTTTCACAAGGAATGAAGGAGACAAAGCACCCCAAAATCTGTGCCCCAATTTCTCCCGAGTACGGCAATGCCTCACATGTGACCAAAAAATACCAGTTGGGCGCATGGCAGGACTCAGAAGGGAAGGAGTGATTTTTGGATTTGGCAGCACAGATTTTGGTGGAATGAATGGTGGGTGCCATGTTGCATTAGCAAGACTCCCAAAGCACCAATACAGTGGAACCCCCCCACAAGTCACCCCATTTTGCAAAGTACACCCCTCAGGGAATTCATCTAGGGGTATAGTGTACATTTCAAACCCCCAGGGGTTTCACCAATTTTGATACAACTGGGCAGTGAAAATGAAAAATTACATTTTTTTACACAAAAATGCAGTTCTGGCTCAAAATTTTTCATTTTCACAAGGAATGAAGGAGACAAAGCACCCCAAAATCTGTGCCCCAATTTCTCCCGAGTACGGCAATGCCTCACATGTGACCAAAAAATACCAGTTGGGCGCATGGCAGGACTCAGAAGGGAAGGAGTGATTTTTGGATTTGGCAGCACAGATTTTGGTGGAATGAATGGTGGGTGCCATGTTGCATTAGCAAGACTCCCAAAGCACCAATACAGTGGAACCCCCCCACAAGTCACCCCATTTTGCAAAGTACACCCCTCAGGGAATTCATCTAGGGGTATAGTGTACATTTCAAACCCCCAGGGGTTTCACCAATTTTGATACAACTGGGCAGTGAAAATGAAAAATTACATTTTTTTACACAAAAATGCAGTTCTGGCTCAAAATTTTTCATTTTCACAAGGAATGAAGGAGACAAAGCACCCCAAAATCTGTGCCCCAATTTCTCCCGAGTACGGCAATGCCTCACATGTGACCAAAAAATACCAGTTGGGCGCATGGCAGGACTCAGAAGGGAAGGAGTGATTTTTGGATTTGGCAGCACAGATTTTGGTGGAATGAATGGTGGGTGCCATGTTGCATTAGCAAGACTCCCAAAGCACCAATACAGTGGAACCCCCCCACAAGTCACCCCATTTTGCAAAGTATACCCCTCAGGGAATTCATCTAGGGGTACAGTGTACATTTCAAACCCCCAGGGGTTTCACCAATTTTGGTACAACTGGGATGTGAAAATGGAAAATTAAATTTTTTTACACAAACATGCAGTTCTGGCTCAAAATTTTTCATTTTCACAAGGAATGAAGGAGACAAAGCACCGCAAAGTCTGTGCCCCAATTTCTCCCGAGTACGGCAATGCCTCACATGTGACCAAAAAATACCAGTTGGGCGCATGGCAGGACTCAGAAGGGAAGGAGTGATTTTTGGATTTGGCAGCATAGATTTTGGTGGAATGAATGGTGGGTGCCATGTTGCATTAGCAAGACTCCCAAAGCACCAATACAGTGGAACCCCCCCACAAGTCACCCCATTTTGCAAAGTACACCCCTCAGGGAATTCATCTAGGGGTATAGTGTACATTTCAAACCCCCAGGGGTTTCACCAATTTTTATACAACTGGGCAGTGAAAATGAAAAATTACATTTTTTTACACAAAATGCAGTTCTGGCTCAAAATTTTTCATTTTCACAAGGAATGAAGGAGATAAAGCACCCCAAAATCTGTGCCCCAATTTCTCCCGAGTACGGCAATGCCTCACATGTGACCAAAAAATACCAGTTGGGCGCATGGCAGGACTCAGAAGGGAAGGAGTGATTTTTGGATTTGGCAGCACAGATTTTGGTGGAATGAATGGTGGGTGCCATGTTGCATTAGCAAGACTCCCAAAGCACCAATACAGTGGAACCCCCCCACAAGTCACCCCATTTTGCAAAGTACACCCCTCAGGGAATTCATCTAGGGGTATAGTGTACATTTCAAACCCCCAGGGGTTTCACCAATTTTGGTACAACTGGGCTGTGAAAATGAAAAATTACATTTTTTTACACAAAAATGTACTTCTGGCTCAAAATTTTTCATTTTCACAAGGAATGAAGGAGACAAAGCACCCCAAAATCTGTGCCCCCATTTCTCCAGAGTACGGCAATGCCTCACATGTGACCAAAAAATACCAGTTGGGTGCATGGCAGGACTCAGAAGGGAAGGAGTGATTTTTGGATTTTGGAGCACAGATTTTGGTGGAATGAATGGTGGGTGCCATGTTGCATTACCAATACAGTGGAACCCCCCCACAAGTGACCCCATTTTGCAAACTACACTCCTCAGGGAATTCATCTAGGGGTATAGTGTACATTTCAAACCCCCAGGGGTTTCACCAATTTTGGTACAACTGGGCTGTGAAAATGAAAAATTACATTTTTTTTACACAAAAATGTACTTCTGGCTCAAAATTTTTCATTTTCACAAGGAATGAAGGAGACAAAGCACCCCAAAATCTGTGCCCCCATTTCTCCAGAGTACGGCAATGCCTCACATGTGACCAAAAAATACCAGTTGGGTGCATGGCAGGACTCAGAAGGGAAGGAGTGATTTTTGGATTTTGGAGCACAGATTTTGGTGGAATGAATGGTGGGTGCTATGTTGCATTACCAATACAGTGGAACCCCCCCACAAGTGACCCCATTTTGCAAACTACACTCCTCAGGGAATTCATCTAGGGGTATAGTGTACATTTCAAACCCCCAGGGGTTTCACCAATTTTGGTACAACTGGGCTGTGAAAATGAAAAATTACATTTTTTTTACACAAAAATGTACTTCTGGCTCAAAATTTTTCATTTTCACAAGGAATGAAGGAGACAAAGCACCCCAAAATCTGTGCCCCCATTTCTACAGAGTACGGCAATGCCTCACATGTGACCAAAAAATACCAGTTGGGTGCATGGCAGGACTCAGAAGGGAAGGAGTGATTTTTGGATTTTGCAGCTCAGATTCTGGTGGAATGAATGGTGGGTGCTATGTGGCATTAGCAAGACCCCCGAAGCACGGTGAAATGATGAACCTAATAATCCATAGATGTGTGGTATATTTTGAAACACTCCTTTATACATAGGCCGGGTTTGTCGGGGCAAGTTTCACAGTGGAAAATAGTTTCCTTTCTTATTCCCTTTTTATAGCAAACTTTGCACCTTTTTTGTGTCCTGCCCTTTCTTGCAGTGGAGGGGATTTCATTGGGAAAATGCTGCCCTGGTACAATACGGGGGCCAGTACTAGAAGTACTGGGGCCCTCTGCCTGCTGGTTCCCAAATATTAGGCCCTTTATGACTTCCTCTTGAAAGTGCATAAATGTCCCCCTCTGGCCGGTGGAACGGAATAGCACGTAAGCGTTATACAGTGCCATCTGGATGATATACACGGCCAGCTTCTTGTACCAGATATTTGTTTTCCGCAGGGCACTGTACGGCTTCAGTACCTGATCTGAAAGATCCACTCCGCCCATGTACTTATTGTAATCTAGGATACAATTTGGTTTTGAGGTGTGGGTACTGGTACCTCGTACAGGGATGGAGGTGGTACTGTCTCCATGAATTGTTGTCAGTATAAGGACATCCCTCTTGTCCTTATATTTGACCAACAACATATTTTCGGTGCATATTCTCCTGCTTTCACCCCTTCTCATTACTTGGGCAATGTGCGTTTTTGGGAGGCCTCTTTGGTTCTTACGCACAGTACCGCAAGCTGCTGTACCTCTTGAACCAAGGGCCTTAAACAGGGGGATGCTGGTGTAAAAGTTATCCACATAGAGGTGATAACCCTTATCCAGGAAGGGGTGCATTAAATCCCAGACAATTTTTCCACTAACACCTACGAGGGAGGGGGGGCATTCTGGCGGTTCAATTCTTGAATCCTTCCCTTCATATACCCTAAACTTGTGGGTGTACCCTGTGGTGCTTTCACACAGCTTATACATTTTTATGCCATACCTTGCCCTCTTACTGGGAAGGTACTGGCGGAATTTAACCCTTCCTTTAAAATGTATAAGGGACTCGTCGATGCTAATACATTTATCAGGGATGTATAGCTCTGCAAATTTGGCACTGAAATGATCAATGACCGGCCTGACTTTGAATAGCCTGTCAAAGGTGGGATCATCTCTGGGTGGGCACTGTGCATTATCGGTGTAATGTATAAATTTATGGATTGCCTCAAAACGAGCCCGGGGCATGGCCATACGGTAAAATGGGGTGCTGTACAGAACATCTGTACTCCAATATTGCCTAATTTGTGGCTTTTTTACTATGCCCATATGAAACACCAGACCCCAAAACGTCATCATCTCTACTGCATCTACAGGGGTCCACCTAGCAAATGATGACGTGGGGTTTTGAGCAATAAACTGCTGGGCATATAAATTAGTTTGGTCCACCATTAAATTTATAAAATCATCAGAGAAAAATAATTTGAAAAAGTCAATTTCTCTGAGACCTGTGGAATCAAATTGGATTCCTGGCATGGCCAAAAACTCAGGAACCTGGGGCTCAAAATTGTCTGGTGGTGGGGTCCATACGAGATCAATTATTGGGGGGGGGTCTCAGCTGCTCTACGGGGGCGTCTTTGAGGGGGTCCCTCATCACCAGAGGAGGAAGAGGAGCTTAAGACGAATCCTTCAAATTCCCCGCTTGCCTCACTGGCTGTGTCAGAATCAGAAGCAAGCATGGCATATGCCTCCTCCACTGAATACATTCTTCTGGATGACTGGGATGACATTTGTGATGACATTTGGGATGACATTTTTATTTTTGTGTTACTGGTAGTGAAATGTTTCAACACGTGTATAGTGTAGGGGGGGGTACAAACTTTATTTCAACCCGGGGGGTATGTAGTGTGTAGTGTGTATGTAGTGCAGAAAAAAAAAATACTTTATACAAAAAAAAAAAAATTGAAGGGGTTAAAAAAAAAAAAAATTGAAGGGGTTAAAAAAAAAAAATTGAAGGGGTTAAAAAAACAAAAAAAGGTCCTGCGCCAAAAATTGAGCACAGATGTTGGTCAGTAACGTCCGTCACTGAACAGCGCTCAAAGGCAACAGGAATTTGAGCAAAAAAAAAAAAAAATAGATCAACCCTGTGCCGAAAAAGCTGATCAGTGATGTACATCACTGATCAGCGCACAGTGGCCACAGGACACCCACAAAATCACAATGTGTGTAAAAAAAAAATTAAAAAAAGACCACACAGCACCCACAAAAAAAAAAAAAGGTGATCAGTGATGCGACACTGATTACCAGTGAGGGGCAGCAGGTGCACAACCTTTGGTGCAACTGGCAGCAACTGACAGGTATATATAAAAAAAAAAAACCTCTGCGCCCCCAAAAAGTTGCTGATCACCTCAGATATAGTGATCAGCACAAAAGGCGGGGGTAGCAGACACAAAATATACACTCTCTATCACTCTCTGTCACTATCTCTCTCTATCTCTCTCTATCTCTCACTATCTATCACTATCTATCACTATCTATCACTATCTATCACTCTAGGACACTGCAGCAGCAGCACTGACAGTTATATGTATAAAAAAAAACCTGCACCCCCAAAAAGGGGGGGTAGCAGACACAAAATATACACTCTCTATCACTCTCTGTCACTATCTCTCTCTATCTCTCTATCTCTCACTATCTATCACTATCTATCACTCTATGACACTGCAGCAGCAGCACTGACAGTTATATATATAAAAAAAAACCTGCACCCCCAAAAAGGGGGGGTAGCAGACACAAATCTCTCTATCTCTCACTATCTATCACTATCTATCACTATCTATCACTATCTATCACTCTATGACACTGCAGCAGCAGCACTGACAGTTATTTATATATAAAAAACCCCTGCACCCCCAAAAAGGGGGGGTAGCAGACACAAAATATAGCTCTCTCTGTCACTATCTCTCTATCTCTATCTCTCTCTCTATCTCTCTATCTCTCTATCACACTGCAGCAGCAGCAGGAAGTCTCAGGAAGTCAGATCCAGGAAGCGTCCAGCACGCTACAAGCAGTGATCAAGTGATCAGGTAAGGTATTTGCAAGGATCAGGTAAGTATTAGCAAGGATCAGGTCAGTATCACGGCAGATAGGCACGGTGACCGCTCTGCACGCTATTCCAGACCGGAATGGCGTCTGCAGCGCAGTCACCGTTAGTTTAAATGTCGCGCCTTGGCTGTGATTGGTCCGTGGGTCCCACGGACCAATCACAGCCTTGGGGGCAGGTGGGGTGAGGGTGGGGTGAGGTGTCATCGTCACCGATGACCCCCTCATGCCCCCTGACACCCGGCGGTGATTGACACCTGTGTTACCGAGCGTCTGATTCGCTGGTAACACAGGAAACCGCTGTGAATGGCTGTTCACACTGAACAGCCAATCACAGCGATCGCCGACGGGGGGGCGGCATCGCAGCCCCCCCTGGGCACGCAGGGACATGTCTGCTGTCAGGGACAGCAGACATCGTCCCTCTGTCACTGCGTCTCGAGACGCAGTGACAGTTTAAAGTCATGACGTATATATACGTCATGTGTCGGGAAGTACTTCCCGGCCATGACGTATATATACGTCAAATGTCGTGAAGGGGTTAAAATTATTTTTATTGTATTTTGTCTGTCATACACATGTTCACCAGTAGATGTCAGCACTGTATCATAATTCGTTTGTTTTTCACTTTGTTCATGATTTTTTCACTAATGTTGTGCATCCTCATATTTACAGGTGCTGTGTCCTGGATGCCTTATGCACTTTATTGACATCATGTTCCCTGTATGCGATTCATGTTTTGTTATGTTTTTCACTGTATCAGCACTTATGTACTCTCGATATGCCCTTCACAGCCCGCCCCACGTGATCGCCGGACAGGCACCGCTCTGATGCGCCTGAGGGAAGACACTGACAGGCGCGGTGACGTCATCACAGTGCGATCAGACCCGGAAGTCAACCCAGCGGTCTCCGTGTGCGAGCGCAAGCTGCAGGAGGGGGTAAGTACTCGAGCCTTTATATTCCAATGCTTTTGTGCCAGCTATTGTTACACCTTTAACTTGTCCTGACGAAGGGGGAGACCCCGAAACGTAGGCGTTCCTTGACTGAATAAACCAGTCCACCTTTCACCCTAAACAAGTCCCTGAGTGCCCTTTCTTCGCATTTGTATATAAATATATATATATATATATATATATATATGTAAGTAGGTGTATCGGTTTGGCACTCGTGGCTTCAATAAAAATCCAGTGCCAGGAACATAATAGAGCAATAAGAGACACTTACCCCCTCAGAGAAAGGATGGATCCGGCACACGGTAGTATAGGTGAAGAAAAAGAGGTTTATTAAGAGTGCAACATTGCACTAAGTGACAGCTGCTGACCTGACGGCCGTTTCAACTGCTGGGTGCAGTTTTCATCAGAGGTGAGGCACAGTAGTACAGAGCAGGTTCAAATAGCTTCAAATTGCGCCAAAAATCATGCAAATGAGGTCAACCAAGCCTTCCTGCATCACTGTAGCTGAGTGACAGCAGGGAAGGGGGGGGGGGGGGCGTGGCTCTATGATGCTATGGGAATCCCCAGTGTGTCATCAGTCTCAGAAGGAGACTGGCTCCGGGGTCCCGTGTGTACTTGTACTGTGCGGCGGCAGCTGTCACGGAAAGCACAGCTGAGCCGCCGGGAAGGTGATTGCAAGGGGTGCGGGGAAACAGTGCGCCTAAGGCACTGAGTGGCAGAACGGAGGCTGATGTGTATGGAGCGGGTGTGTGCACTAGCAGGGCGGATCGGCAATGATGTACTTGGTTGGCCCCATCTACAGCACAGAGGTGTACATACAAATATGGGCTGGTACGGGGGTAACATGGCATATACAGAAAATAAGGCATATAAAGAAAATAAATAAAGTAAAGCATAACAGGATATGTCTAGTCATTGGCAGCAGCATAGAAACATCTGTAAGGAGAGAAGTACATAGAATCCTAAGTACTTTATAAAACCGGTCGACACACGGCGGTGTTGACATTGAGACAGTACATAGAAAATGGTCAAAACAAACCGAAACGACGACACACAGCAGTGTCGACAATTATAATCAGAATCCTAGCCTCATGTTGACTGCAGTAGAGTAATCTATGCCATAAACGCTGACACAAGGTCCGGGCACCCAACTGTGTCCAGATTCTGTTCCAGTAGGACCAATGACAAGTGAATATGTATGCATATATTAGGGTAAGGACCCTAGGGAGTACGACACACGGCGGTGTCAACATCTCTAGAAAGGATGCAAATCTTAACAGAAGATTTAAACAAAGAGTATTGTCGACATGAGGGCATTTAACCAATATGCAGCCCATAGAACTGATGACATCTGTGCTGAGTACACGGCGGTGCTCACACAAATTATCAGACGGTGATTAACATAACAAGGGGTGGAAAAGATAAGTAGTAATGTAAAAAAAGAATTCAAAGAAAGCATCCCATCTTAAAGTCTTCATTTAGTCCCTGTGGAGCAAGGCAGTTAAGTCTAAAAATCCAGGAGAGCACCCGTTGGAGAAGCAGTCTTTCTCTGTCACCCCCAAATTTCATAGGGGGGACATGGTCGAGAATGGAGCATTTAAGATCCGTGACTTTGTGGGATTTTGTCAAGAAATGTCTTGCAACCGGTAAGTTCTTCAGTTCAGTCTGTAATACATTCGGGCTGGTACTTTTCTTAATGGACGACCTGTGCTGGTTCAACCTTTCTTTGAGCATGCGGGTAGTTTTGCCCATATAATATATATATTGTGACAAGAACACTGGAATAGTGTTTGAGGGCAGGTATATTTGTCCCAGGTCCTTGTCCTACACCTTTTAGAAACAGGTGTTTTGCCTCACAGAGGGCTAATCAGCAAGCAAGCTGTAAAAAGGCTGCCAGAGTTAACAGTGGGAGAGAGAGGACTGCCTGGGAGATTGCAGAGTCTCTGTGTGAGAAGCAAACCTGCCTTTTACAAGTGAGTCCCCAGTGTTGACTGGGAAACTTTGTATTTTTCTTTAGTGACAGTTAGGAGTATCCTGTGTATAGTTATTGCCGGACAGGCAAGGTATTTTCTTTTTGTGTTTATTTTGTTTTCTGCTGAAATAAAACTGGTTGCGGCCAGTTGTACCACAAAGACTGGACTGGTGTGATTACTCAGCTGCTGTTGGCTGCCTTCTACCCCAGCAAAAGGCATCCAAATTCCCCTACAGTGTTACAACTTGGTGGAGAATGCGAGCACTCCGTTCTGTGCATAAGTGAGAGCTGCAGCTGTGTGAGCCCTGCAGAAAACAGTGGTTTATGCAGATACAGCCCAGTGTGAAGTTGCTGAGAATTGCCTGAGGATTTTATATATGTCCTGGGTGAAAGCAGCTACAAAGCAACCTGACAAATCTGTCAACATGGAGGAACTGCTTAAAGCCTTGCTGCAAGCTACAGCGGTACAGCGGGAGGCCACAGCAGCTCAGCAGGAGGCCATCAGGCAGCAGCAGGTGGCAATGGATGAACTTTGCAGGCAACAGCATCAGGATAGAGAGGCCTTAACCGCAGTGGTGCGAAGCTTGGCAACACGGACCGGTGATGTGGCCGTCAGTGCTCCAGCCAGCTCTAGTTCTATCTGGGCCAGTCACTTCCTGCAGAAAATGACAGAGACTGATGATGTGGAGGCCTATCTGACCACGTTTGAAAGGACTGCTGAGCGTGAGAACTGGCCTGAAGCACAATGGGCCAGTCTGCTAGCACCTTTTCTCTCGGGTGAGCCCCAAAAAGCATACTTTGATTTAAGCCCTGCAGATGTTCGGGACTATGACAAGTTAAAAACTGAGATCCTAACCCGCCTGGGAGTCACACTGTCCGTAAGAGCCCAACGGGTGCACCGCTGGGTATATGCCCTGGAGAAGCCTCCTCGCTCACAGATGCACAACCTTATTCAGCTAACCAAAAAATGGTTGCAGCCAGAGACATTAACTGGTCCCCAGATGGTGGAAAGAGTCATCATGGACCGCTATTTGAGATCCTTGCCTGTGGTCCTGCGCAAGTGGGTGAGCCATGGAAATCCGGATACTGCTGACCGGTTAGTGGACATGGTAGAGAGGTATCTGGCGGCAGAGGAGTTACTGATGACCACCCAGCACCCCACAGATCCCCGACAGCGCCCTTCAGTGAAGACTGGTAAGACTGTTCCATGGGAAAATGTTGCTGGGCGGTTAAGAGAGCGCAAGGCTGGAGAGACTGTAAACAGTGGCCCTGGAGACAGGCCAATGGGACTAGAAAGGTCTATGCTGCCCAAACGGGTTGATAATCGTGTGATTAAATGTTTCAGGTGTGGTATGCCAGGTCATGTTATTGCTAATTGCCCAGTTACGCAGGAACCCATGCAATGTGATGCTGCCTTTGAAAATCGCAGAATGTCTTTCTTTGCTAGATTAGCCTGTACTGTGGTGCCTTCTCCTAAACTCGAAAGACAAATGTGTGATGTGTTCTTAGAGGGTAACCGGGTAGAGGCTTTGCTGGACTCAGGAAGTTTGGTTACCCTTGTGAAAGCTGGATTAGTGAATCCCTTAAAAGTCCAGCAAATACCTATTGGGGTTACTTGTATACATGGGGATACCCAACATTATGCCACTGCTGAAGTACATATAGAAACTTGTTGTGGGTCAGCAATTGTGAAAGTAGGACTGGTCCCCTCTCTGGTGCATGAGGCCATAATAGGGAGGGATTTTCCTCATTTTTGGAAGCTGTGGGAATCACGTTTAGCCACAGATGGGAGAAGTGAAGAGCCAGTAGTTAATGCCAATGATTTTGTGGATGTATGTGGGTCCTTTGAAACTTCTGACCCTTTACCTTTTGCTAGTTTGGCTAGGGAGGGGACAGATGGAGAGTCCAGTGAGGACCCTCTTGCTGGAAACAGAGAGGTAGTAGTGCCCGATCTGGAGGTAAAGAAGGATTTGTTTATGTCTGAACAGTTAAAGGACCCTACTTTATTGAAGGCTAGAGAAAATGTTAAGGTTGTTAATGGGGAACCCGTGGTACCAGGTGCCAAGATTTCTTATCCCCACATGGCTATTTGTAATGAGCTTTTGTACCACGTTGTCAAAAAGGGTGAGGAAGTGGTGGATCAGCTGGTAGTTCCCCAACCTTATAGGAGAACGGTACTAGATTTAGCCCATAGTCATGTTACAGCAGGACATTTAGGGGCAGAAAAGACCACTGATAGAGTTTTACAAAGGTTCCTTTGGCCAGGGGTGTATAAAGAAGTGTCTTAATATTGTTCTTCCTGTCCTGAATGCCAGTATCATGCCCCTAGACCTCATTTCAGGAGCCCACTAGTTCCCATGCCTATTATAGAGGTCCCATTTGACAGAATAGCCATGGATCTCATGGGGCCCTTGTTAAAATCCGCTCGGGGCCATCAGTATATTTTGGTAATAATGGACTACGCCACTCGATATCCTGAGGCTGTCCCTTTACGCACTATCACAACCAAAGTGATAGCTAGGGAACTGGTGCAGGTTTTCAGTAGAGTGGGAATACCAAAGGAAATTTTGACTGACCAAGGTACTCCATTTATGTCAAGGGTCATGAAAGAATTGTGCAAATTGTTTAAGGTCACCCACCTCAGGACGTCTATCTACCATCCCCAAACTGATGGGTTGGTGAAAAGATTTAATAAAACGTTAAAAAGTATGTTAAAAAAGGTTGTTGACAAAGATGGGAAAAACTGGGATTGTTTGTTGCCCTACTTGTTGATGTCCATCAGAGAAGTTCCGCAGTCCTCTACTGGGTTTTCTCAGTTTGATTTGTTGTATGGTAGACACCCCAGAGGGCTGTTGGACATTGCTAAGGAGACGTGGGAAGGACAACCCACCCCTTATAAAAGCGTTGTTGAACATGTATCACAAATGCAGGATATGATTGCAACCGTGGTACCTATTGTCAGAGAGCACATGGAACAAGCCCAAAGTGCTCAACAGAGGGTATATAACCGGAGTGCCAAGATACGGGAATTTGCTCCGGGGGATAGAGTTCTTGTGTTGGTGCCCACTGTGGAAAGCAAGTTCCTAGCTAAATGGCAGGGACCATTTGAGATTTTGGAAAAAGTGAATGAGGTCAATTATAAAGTATACCAACCAGGTAAGAGAGAACCTGAACAAATCTACCATGTTAACTTAATCAAACCCTGGAAAGATAGGTTGTCTCTGTCAGCGGAGCCTTGCTCTTTGGCGTCTTCACCTCGGTTGCTTCCCGCGGTGAAGGTGTCAGAGACATTGTCAGCTGATAAGAACAATCAGGTTAAAGAATTTCTCAACCGAAATAGGGAGATATTTTCAGAGCTGCCTGGCCAAACGACCATAATAAAACATGACATTGTCACTGAACCAGGGGTCAGGGTTGATTTAAAGCCATATGGGATTCCTGAAGCTCAGAGAGAAGCTGTCTCTAAAGAAGTTAAAAACATTTTAGAACTAGGAGTCATAGAGGAATCCAACAGTGAGTGGTCCAGTCCTATAGTTCTCATCCCGAAGCCAGATGGTAGCATACGCTTTTGTAATGATTTTCGTAAATTAAATGAGGTGTCCAAATTTGACGCATACCCCATGCCCCGTGTGGATGAGCTTATAGAAAGGCTGGGAACAGCCAGGTTTCTCACCACATTGGACCTGACTAAAGGTTACTGGCAGATACCCCTAACTGATAGCGCAAAAGAAAAAACAGCCTTTTCGGTTCCAGAGGGGCTGTTTCAGTATAAGATGTTACCTTTTGGGTTGCATGGGGCTCCAGCAACCTTTCAACGGACGATGGATAAAATTTTCAGGCCCCATAGAAAATATGCAGCTGCATATTTGGATGATGTGGTAATTCACAGTACGGACTGGGGGTCCCATTTGGTTAAAGTACAAGCAGTACTGGACTCAATCAGAGAAGCAGGGTTTACTGCTAACCCAAAGAAGTGCTGCCTCGCAATGGAGGAGGTTAAGTACTTGGGCTTCACCATTGGTAGAGGTCTGATTAAGCCCCAATTAAATAAAATCGATGCTATTCAAAACTGGCCTCGGCCAGTGAATAAAAAACAAGTAAGGGCTTTTTTGGGAATAACTGGGTATTACAGACGATTTATTCCTAATTTTGCAGCCACAGCAGTGTCGTTGTCAGACCTTACCAAGGGGAAGCAGTCAAATACGGTGAAATGGAACCCTGATGCAGAAAAAGCGTTCCAAGCGTTAAAAGTGGCTTTGTGTTCACAACCTGTACTGATAATGCCAGATTTTTTAAAAGAATTTATTGTACAGACAGATGCCTCAGAGGTAGGCATAGGGGCTGTGTTGTCCCAAACCAGAGATGGGGATGAACACCCTATCATCTATTTGAGTAGGAAACTCAATGAGCATGAAAAAAAGGTATGCCATTGTGGAAAAGGAGGCTTTGGCCATTAAATGGGCATTAGATACCTTGAGGTATTACCTCTTGGGAAGACAGTTCAGGCTAGTGACAGATCACGCCCCTTTAAAATGGATGCATGTAAACAGAGGTCAGAATGCTCGGGTAACCAGATGGTTTCTAGCATTACAGGATTTCAAGTTTAAGGTCGAACATAGACCAGGTTCACAGTTGGCCAATGCAGATGCATTGTCCCGCACCTTCTGTTTCGGGCTACAAGTGTTCCGGCCCCTAGGTTGAAACAGGGGAGGGGGATATGTGACAAGAACACTGGAATAGTGTTTGAGGGCAGGTATATTTGTCCCAGGTCCTTGTCCTACACCTTTTAGAAACAGGTGTTTTGCCTCACAGAGGGCTAATCAGCAAGCAAGCTGTAAAAAGGCTGCCAGAGTTAACAGTGGGAGAGAGAGGACTGCCTGGGAGATTGCAGAGTCTCTGTGTGAGAAGCAAACCTGCCTTTTACAAGTGAGTCCCCAGTGTTGACTGGGAAACTTTGTATTTTTCTTTAGTGACAGTTAGGAGCATCCTGTGTATAGTTAGTGCCGGACAGGCAAGGTATTTTCTTTTTATGTTTGTTTTCTGCTGAAATAAAACTGGTTGCGGCCAGTTGTACCACAAAGACTGGACTGGTGTGATTACTCAGCTGCTGTTGGCTTCCTTCTACCCCAGGAAAAGGCATCCAAATTCCCCTACAGTGTTACAATATATGTATGTGTGTATATATATATATATATATATATATATATATATATATATATATATATATATGTGTGTGTATGTATATATGTATATATGTGTATGTGTATATATATATATATATATATATATATATATATATATATATATATTGTGGTCGAGAGGGCTGGCACTCCTGTCTCCTTCTGATAATACCCTGGTGCCTTCCCCAGAAAGCCCAAATGGACAGACTAAGATATCGGTAGCAAGATGGGCGGCACTCAGTAGGATTTCTTGTAGCAATAAAAGACCAGACTTTGGGTTCAATTTGCCAACGTTTCAAATCTTATTTCAGATTTTTCGTCAGGGACAGTGAATATAACATACAATCTTACCTTTATACCATACAAAAGTACAGTGCACTCCCCGCCGTCCCGCCTCCGCACGCCCGCTGTCCGCCTCCGATGACATCACCCTGCCTCTACATTCACCATCACTGGAACGCAGGACTCCTGGAAGTTTGCGTTCCACCTCCCTCGGACACTGCCACTGCCGTCAGGATTTTCTAGTGTGGTGTCTGGAGTTGAGGGGCATCGGGTTGGATCATTGTGCGCGCTTGACTTTAAAACTTCTGGAGGAAAAAATTAAACATTTTATTAAGTGAAAAATCCAACAATTAATAAAGAACAGTTTTTAAAAAAGCATCAATTGGCCTAATTCGTATACCCTCTATGTAAGAGGTGTTAAAGGCAAACAATGGAGAAATAAGGGAACAATTCACAATGTATATATATGTAAATACTATTATTGGAGGCAAGGATTGTCTATCAAGAACATCTACCGTTAGACATGGAAATAGCGTTATGCAAAACAGAAACACTTTAGTTTGATCCATAGCTGATAATATCATATCCCTATCTATTGTAAAGATATTTAAAAAAAAATATATATATAGGTAATTAGTGAAGAACTATTTTTATGAAAAAAAAAATCAAAAAAAAATAATTAAAAATTAAAAATGAATGAAAGGTAGATGTCCAGTGAAGAACTATTTTTATGAAAAAAAAAAATCAAAAAAAAATAATTAAAAATTAAAAATGAATGAAAGGTAGATGTCGCACTCACAACCTAAGTTAAAGAAGAGAACACTGTGAAATATACTTCATAAAGAAAATCCCTCCAAAAGGAGTCACTCAAAAAGAATTTCCCTTGTAAAGAAAAAAATTCTCCAAGTGTAGCCCTCTGGAAGGTTCATCTCATGTTAATGAAAAGGAGTCCAGGATAGCTGCTCGTTAAGTCCTCTTGGGGCCACCGTATCTAGTTTCGCTATCCAAAGGGTTTCTTTTTGTAACAGCAACTTAGCTCTGTCTCCTCCTCTTTTTGGTTGTTCCACATGGTCGATGATCTTATACCTCAGTTGTGCCAAAGAATGTCGTGCCACTTTGAAATGTTTCGCCACGGGATGGTCCACTTCCTTCCCTTCAAGGATTTGGCGTATAGCATGGCGATGCTGGTTTGCTCTCTCTCTGAAGGTACACACAGTTTTCCCAATGTATGCTAAGCCACATGGGCATTTGATTATGTAGATGACAAATTTACTCAAACAATTTAAGACATACCGTATAGGGATCTTTTGTCCCGAATGTGGATGGGTAACAAAAGATCCAGTCTCCAAATAGCTACATGTGGTGCAGCCTAGGCACTTGTAGCACCCGTTTCTTTTGGTCATGAAGTGTTCATTGGCTGATTTTTAGTTGTCACGTCATTTTTGACCAGCCAATCTTTCAAATTTTTTCCTCTCTTCTGACAGTTGAGGATACGGGTATCTTTGAAACAAGGGAGGCTGGGGTCTGTAGCTAATATGGGCCATGCCGATTTTATGGTTTTCTTGACCAATTCACTGGCTGTGGTATGGTAATTTACAAAGGGTAAGACCTTTTTGTTCTTTTTTGAATTTAGTCTTGAGACTTTCTGTTCTTGGCAACATTAAAGCTTTGTTCTTAGCAATTAAGAGGTCTTGTAATTTGTATCCTCTTTGTAAAACTTTGTTAACCAGTGCTTCCATTTCTTTTGCTGCTTCCGTTTCATTACTGGTGATCCTCCTCACTTAAAATTGTGAGTAAGGAAGTCCCCTTCTCATGGCTTTGGGGTGGTGACTATTATAGTGTAGAAGAGTGTTCATGTCAGTTGGTTTTGTATACATATCAGTTCTCAGACCATCATCTTCTCTGGTGATTAGGACATCCAAGAAATGGATCTGTTGAGGACTACATTCGTAGGTAAATCTGATTGTTGGATCCATGATATTGACAGTTGCCATCTCGTTTTCAAATTCAGATTGAGTTCCCAGCCAGAAGAGGATGATGTCGTCGATAAATCTTTTGTAAAAAAGTATCCGATGTTGCATATTTTTGGATTAGTCAAAAATACCTTCTTCTCGACATTGAAATTGTGGGCATTCGCAAATGCTGGAGCTGCATTGCTGCCCATGGCACACCCTATATTTTGTAAAAAATACTCGCCATTAAAATAGAGAAAATTTCTAGTAAGGGTTTTTTCGAGCAGTAATAATAGGAAGTCGACAGATGGGCCCATATAATGAGTGTTGTCCACAAGTAAGGTTTTGACTGAGTCTAGCCCCTCTTTGTGGGGTATATTTGTGTACAGACTCGTTACGTCAATACAGCATAGCAGTGTGCCCATGGGTAAGGGACCCAGTTGTTGTAAATTGATGAGAAGATCAGTTGTGTCCTTCAGATAAGTGCTTTCTGCCTGTATCACAGGTTGTAACCAATGGTCGACATATTTGGCTATAACACTGTATAATGAATTTCTGGCAGAGATTATAGGGCGTCCTGGTGGACAAGTCAGACTTTTATGTATTTTCGGTAGGCTGTACAGGAGTGGTACTATAGGGAATTTTTGTACTAACGCCTCCTTTGTGGTTTTATCAATGGTTTTTTCTAAAAGTGCTTGTTCCAGGATGTCATCTATCTCTGCTTTGTAGTTAACCGAGGGATCTCCAGGAATTTTCTCATATACCATGGTGTTGCTTAATTGTTTGTATATTTCTGCGGTGTAGTCCTCAATGTTTTGAAGGACAATTGCCCCGCCTTTATCTGCTGAGCGTACAATCAGTGAGTAGTTTTCACTCAGACTTTTCAAGGCTTGGTATTCTTCCTTATTTAAATTGTTTGTCACTGTGTCGGCTTCTTTAGCTCCTCTGGATACCGTTGATTCTAGCATCCGGCTGTAACACCTCAAAGAGGGGTTGAATGTCTGTGGCTCAAAGGATGATTTGGGCCTAAAAGGGTGTGCGTTCATGTTACTTTCTGAATTGACATATATATATATATCTGCAACTCTGTATCTGTAGTGTACCTTTTAACTTGTGGCTGCGGGTTAAAATACGTTGGTAAATCCAAGAGATGTCTAAAAATTAGAAGTCAGGAGCATCTCCGTAATATCAAACATGGGGTGCTAAATCATAGTGTGTCTAGGCACTTTAAGGAGACCCACAACTGTGATCCCAGGTCCTTGACATTTTAAAGGGATTGAGTTGGTTCATAATAGTAAAAGAGGTGGGTATCACGAGAAATTCTTATTGAAAAGTGAAACCACCTGGATTTAAAGACTCAACACCCTGGCTCCTAACGGCCAAAATGAGGGTTATGAGAACTCCATTTATTAACCAATAGAGGTCTGTTAGCCATGATTTTTTGGATTATGAGGGTCACATTTTGACTGTGGGTGATCATTTATAACCTCAGGATATTTTATAAACTGGTATAATAATTGTTCAATTTAAGCAGTGCTTTCCGTTTTTTAAGATATGTCATAATGTATTTCTGTATGATTATGCTGCAATTTTACTGTATCTCTGTATTATTATGTAGAAGGTTGTTGTGATGTATCTCCAAAAACCTGATTTAATATTTGTATTGGAAAATGTCATTTAATGTTGCTATTATTATGTATATACGGGAGGTAATTTTATGATGTATATGACCTGCTGTTTGGTGAGGCCAGAGGTGAACTGCTCATAATCAGTGCTCTCTCTGTATAGGGTTAATAGTGCCCATATGTACGCACTGTCTTATATATTGACAGGCGCTTAGTGTTTAATTTGTTCTGCACTAGGCATTCAATGTTGTTGCCCAGCTGGTCTGTTTACAGACCGTTTAATTCATTTATCTGGAGGTGTGCCGTATCGCAGTGTTCCCCACCTCCTGCTTTGCGGTGCCCAATGGTGCCGCTCGTGTCGTCCTGTGATTGACGACCGGTACGGCACCGATGCTGCCGTGTTCTCCGACATATAAGGAACGGCTGAGACATCCTCAGTATGACGCACCTCTTATCTAAATATCGCCCGCCTCTCTTAGTTCGGCAGCCAATGCTGCCGCCCGGGCTTCACAATGATTGACAGCTCTGGGGCAACTTAAACACCAAGAGCGTACGTAGTAGCCACGCCCTCTGATGAAGTCCTATGATGAAACGCGTCAGAGCGTGGCCTACGACGCTCTCTTTTCTCTAACTACTGGACATATGGAGTTGGTCTGTTCCTGTACGCCTCCCTGCAAGCCAGCATAGCAGCGTCTATGTGGAGCTTCCTTTCCGGCACAGAGTGTGAGCAGTTCAGTCTATGGCTATGTTTTAAATCTTGTGGTACCCAGTCCACAGAGTTTTAATATATGTATGAGTCTGTATTCACCTGTACCTTGGATTTTATTGTATCCATTTAATGTTTACATTTGATATTGCACTATGAAGCGCCTTATCTCTGCCTCCTTCTATATAAATATATATATATATATATATATATATATATATACACACATACATACATACATACATACATACAAGAGATTATAAAACCAAGCGCTAAGTTAGAACAGTCCTTTGCATCCAGTAAGCAGGAAACCCTTCCAAGGAATCCAAGCACCAATAACCATATATAGGAGTGCAGCAACTTTTCTCAAAGGAGGACCTCTGGAATCCACAGAGGGAGAAAATCTAGAAGAAAATGGAGAAAGTGCGCTTCATGGTGCATTAAACGATAACCATTTAATAAGGACAATTTATCTCCAAGGTATAAAAGAGTCAGAGACTCGTACCATAAAACACAACACTGTGGACTGGGTACCACACGGTATTGGTATAAAACCAAGGGGCAAAGCTGCTCACACTCATCCACGACGGATAACCAGACATGTCCTACAGAAAGCTACAAAGCTAGCTTGCTCTACCGCAAGCTGGGACGTCATGGGCTGCCGAAGGCAGGAGCGAGATCAGCTGGAGGTGCACGTCGTAGGCCCTGACACGTTTCGTCATAAGACTTCATCAGAGGTGACTCACACACGCTCAGCCGTGGCCACGCCTCCCACTGTATCAAACCCTACCAGAGCATCGTGCAGTATTGGCCGGCATCTGCTTCCTGATTACGGGGTCTGATGCGGTGGATGACGCGGAGGCTCCCACGGCGCACCAGTGAGTGGCAGTGAGACGGTGCAACGTCAGTGAGGACGCGCCGGGACAGCCGACCGCACGAGGAGGCACACTGGGATCCCTGAACGCCGGTGATAAGGCAGTGGATGCGGCAGGCACAGACCCGGCATATAAGCGGGGTGCCTTGGAGCCATTGGACCCGGCGTAGGCAACGCTGGCTGTGCACAGGAGAACTGAGGAGCATCAGTAAAAAAGCAGCTAGTGAGAAGCTATATGGTGGTCGTTGCTGCTGCACGTGAATGGTGAGCAGTGGGGGTGAGTTGACAGTGTCATATACTTATCTGCAAAGCAGTTTTTTATCTGGAGTCTGTTGGTTGTCACCATGAACTGTTTATTCAAGCAGCTGTGGAGTGAGGTGGTGGAGCCATTTAGCACACTGTGCTACTGAGACATAGTGCAGTAAACCACACTATTGACTGTCTACTACAGAGTGGCACACAGCGTTGACTTTTGTATTGCCTAGTGTGGTATTGAGGCAGTTGTCTGTCTGAAGAAAGCTAAATAATTGTATAACTGCCAGGCAAAAATAAATATTTCAAACATCTGACCCAGGCGTTTAAGCTATAACAAAAGAAGAGGTATTTATTAACTTCTTCCAATATGGGCAAAACCGGCACAGCGGCAGCAGCGCGCCTGGAAAAGTACGCCAGGACTCAGTCAGGGAATACATCCCAAACCACACTCACTACCCCTCAAACTACCCCTACAAAAGGACCGAACCCCACTGCCACCTCAGATAGCACATTACAACAGATTCTGGATGCCATCCGCAGCAGCGAGGCACGCCTGCTAGAAAAAATAAATGATGTGCAAACTGATATAATCCAGATAAAACAAGATGTGAAAGCAGTAAAGGATAGGATGAAAGAAGCGGAGAGCCGCGTCTCTAATTTGGAAGATTCCAACAATAAATTACAGCATTCAGTGGATGAAATGGCAGAACAAATTTGTGATATTAAATACAAGCTATCAGACGTTGAGGGCAGGCTGCTTCGCAATAACATCAGACTGGTGGGGCTCCCGGAAAGGGCAGAAGAGAGTGATGCAATAAAATTCGTTGAGCAGTTAATAAGTGACAACTATAACGCTGCATCGTTCTCAGGGCAATTTGCCGTAGAAAGAGCCCACAGAGTACCAGCTAAACCCCCTCCACCAGGAGCACCTCCACGCACCTTGATCCTGAAAATGCTTAATTATCAAGACAGAGACGCAGTGCTGCACCTTGCACGTACGAAAGGACCGCTGGAGCATAAAGGGACTAAAATATCTGCTTTCCCCAACTTCTCATGAGAGGTCCAAAAAAACAGGATTAAATTTGCAGATATTAAAAAGCGTTTGAGAGAACTTGATCTTAAATATTACATGTTGTTTCCAGCAAAGCTGAAGGTTATAACCGACGACAAAACTTTCTTCTTCCAAACTCCTAAAGAAGCGGGCGAATGGTTAGATAGAAGGGTTTCATCGAAACGTCCGCTAGCTCCTTAAGCTATAATATATATGTGCATTAAAGCCGGGGGGGGGGGGGGGGGGGGGACTGCCTTACTTTGAATACGTGGCCTTGGGATTATATTAGCCTCTAAAAGGGAGGAGAGAGAAGGGAGAGACCTAGGCTTTTTTGGTTTCTCTTTCTTGTCTTTCTTCTAGGGGGGGACGAGTCGCGACATACTGTAAATATGCCCAGGGTGGGGTGGCATACAGGGAGGGGGGTGGGGGGTAAGTGTGATGTTGTATGTGTAATGTTTTTGAAGAAGACAGTGGGGTGCCAGGATGGATTAAAGAATCTATCGGTACCTGTGGGGATGCAGGGGGGAGCATGGTGTGCATTAGAGATTTGAGATTTGTATTTAATAATTAATAATTAAATGGTGTGTATACTAACTTGGAATACTAGGGGCATGAATGATAAAATAAAGCGCTCCTTAGTGATGCGCCAGCTTAGATGCTGTAACGCCGATATTGCATGTCTAACGGAAACTCACCTGACAGGAGCTAAATTGCAGATACTCAAAAGAGCATGGGTGAGCCATGCATTCCATGCTCCCTTTACATCTTCTGTGCGGGGTATTTCAATTCTAATTAGAAAATCAGTAGCATTCACATGCAATAGAGATCGACCCAGGTGGCCGGTACATTTTTTTGGACTGTAATGTTAACACTAAACGTGTATATGTATATGTTATCTTGTATCTCCTGTTCCGTATCGCTTGTAATTAACATCCTAGATTTTTTACCTCTGTATGATGACTGCCGTGTCTCGTATTGTGTATTGTATCGTCTTATTTTTTATTATATTTATGTCTGTTGCAAAATGGAAAATAAAAACTCAATTAAAAAAAAAATGTTAACACTAAACGTATGCAGCTGCTCGCGGTTTATATTCCACCCCCCTTTGCTTTCGATATATTGTTTAAAGCTGCTGATTTTGTGGCGCATATGCCTGAGATCCCGGCAGTGTGCATAGGGGATTTGGTACTCTTTACCTAGAAGGGCGCCAGCGATTGAAATCGCGGGCGTCGGGGGTAAAAATTGCGGTCATCGCGGTCATCGCGGGTAAATCGGGATGCCCGCGATGACCGCGATTTTCCCATAGGGAACAATGTTAAAAAGGCTGATTGACCGCGATTTTACTGTTAAATGCCTCAATGGACCCGATTTGGCCATAGGAATCAATGTTAAATGGGCCACAGAGCCCAAATAGGCACAATTAACCCTTAAATGCCCCCCCCAATTTTTAACGCCACCCCACGATCCACGCCAACCCGAAGCGTGGCGAGCGCAGCGAGCCCGCGAGGGGCGGCGGTACGCGTCCTCCGACCTTTTCATGCCCTACTATCCACTAGGGCGTGGAGTGAGAATAGAATAGTGTGGCGAGCGCAGCGAGCCACCGCGGATACCTTCACAGGTAGACGCGTCCCCTCGCGGGCTTCACAGGTGTCGGTGTCGCCACGGACACCTGTGAAGCCCGCGAGGGGACGCGTATAACTGTGAAGGTATCCGCGTCCCCTCGCGGGGCTCGCTGCGCTCGCCACGCTTCGGGCTCGGTGGCTCGCTGCGCTCGCCACACTATTATATTCTCACTCCACGCCCTAGTGGATAGTAGGGCATGAAAAGGTCGGAGGACGCGTACCGCCGCCCCTCGCGGGCTCGCTGCGCTCGCCACGCTTCGGGTTGGCGTGGATCGTGGGGTGGCGTTAAAAATTTGGGGGGACATTTAAGGGTTAATGGGCTCTGTGGCCCATTTAACATTGATTCCTATGGCCAAATCGGGTCCATTGAGCCATTTAACAGTAAAATCGGGTCCATCGCGCCTTTTAACATTGATTCCTATGGGAAATCGGGAGCATCGCGTCGCGGGCATGGCGGGTACATTTATGGCCGGCCGCGACGCGACCGACACGATTTCCATGTTTAACATGGGTTTCAATGGGAAATCGCGGGCATCGCGTCGGTCGCGTCGCGGCCAGACATAAATGTACCCGCGATGACCGCGACGGGCGCCCTTCTAGGTAAAGAGTACCGGGGATTTTAATAATGTGCTAGACCCCAAGCTAGACAGATGGAAGAAACCTCAGTTGGGTAACAGCATCATTAGCGGTTCTAAAAGTTTTGGAAATTTTATCAAAGACCTGGGATGGGTGGACCCATGGAGGGTTAGAAATCCAGACTTGATACAGTTTTCATGCTTTTCTGCATCATATACAGATAGGGCAGGCCTTATGCTTGCTGGCGAATCGCCAGCAGCATGCTGCTGGCGATCCGCCAGCAACACGGCGCGCCATCTGACTGAGACGCGCGTGCGTCCCCCACGCACGTGCGTCTCAGTATCCGGGCGGCCGGCGGGCGAGGCGGACGCAATACTGTCCGCCTCCCGCTCGAGGGGGGCTGGGGGGACCCGAGGAGGCTGTGGGGGGGTGCGGGCGCCCGGTGTGGGCACCGGGCGACCGTCGGAAGGGGACGGCAGCACCGTCGGAAGGGGACGCGCGCGCACCTCGTGCGCGCGCGTCCCCTTCCGACACACAGATGGCGCGGGAGCAGGGAATGGCGAATGGCGTCGCCATCGCCATCCCCTGCAAAGATGAGCCCGGCCCCATCTGTATAGCTTTCTCTAGAATAGATATGGTGTTGATATCTAGGGAACTGTTACCATAGATGTAGGCTATAAAACCAGAGGGATTTCAGATCACTAGCCTCTAGTAATAGAATTAGAAGATGCCATTGATAAAGGCTGTCGATTTTGGAAATTTGATGCTACATGGCTAACCAGAAGTGGGGTGAGTTCTGGGATATAAATAAAGGGTCAGCACCAGACGCTATCACATGGGATGCTTTTAAGGCGTATTTAAGAACGGGCAAAATTAAAAGGGAAAGCAGGCAGAAAAGAGTGGAACTTGAGAAATTATGCAATGAATGCGAAGTCAGATATTTGACTGACGATACCCCTGAAACAAAAATAGCTTGGGACTCGGCCAGAGAAAAGTGGCTTGACTATATAAAAATAGAAAACATAAAAAGTATGAAATATAACTCACAGAGGCTATATGCTAACTCTGACAAACCTGGTAGCTATTTAGCATTCCTGGCCCGTGTAGATAACCCTACAAATACCATCCATAAGATTCTTGACAAAAATGGGGTAATGCAATATAAAGTAGGAAATATAGGTGCAATATTCAAAGATTTTTTCAACAACCTGTATGAATCAAGATCTACATATGATTAATCGCAAGTACAGAATTATCTAGGTAAAATCAAATTGCCAATGCTACAGGGGGAAGACAGAGCAGATCTAGATGCCCCTATCAAGTTAGAAGAGGTAATACAAGCCATTAAAGCCCTACCAGGGGGTAAGGCCCCAGGATTAGACGGCATACCCATTGATGTTTACAAAAAATATGTAGAGTTTTTCGCTCCCTTACTACTGGAGCTGTTTACATCGTGTTTTGAGACAGGGGAGTGCCCCCAGACCATGATGGAGGCTAGGAAAATACTCCTCCTTAAGCAAGGACTTTGTCAGAGGGCGTGGCTACTACGCGTACAGGTTGAGCCTATATACTGCCGGACCTGTCAATCACGAGCGGCCGGACCAGGGCACTCCCCTTTAGTACTAAGCAAACAGGGCTGGACCTACTGTCTCAGCCTATGTTATGGCCGGTAATACCTGACCAATCATTAACAAGCAACCGGACCAAAGCACACCCTTTACTAGAAGTGAGGGGGGGCGGACATAATGCCTCAGCCAAAGTCCGAACGGGGTCTATTATAAAATTAATTGTTTGAAAATTCATGCTTGTATAATACAAGGCTGTCCTATATCCGTAAATAGATAGAAACATAGAATTTGATAGTAGATAAGAACCATTTGGCCCATCTAGTCTGCCCCTTTTTTTACCCTTCAGGTAATCTCAACCCTTTTTAATCCTTATTTCTTTGTAAGGATATTCATATGCCTATCCCAAGCATGTTTAAATTCTTCTACTGTCTTAGCCTCTACCACCTCTGATGGGAGGCTATTCCACTTATCCACTACCCTTTCTGTGAAGTAATTCTTTCTAACGTTTCCCCTGAACCTACCTCCCTCCAGTTTCAGTGCATGTCCTCGTGTTTTATTACTTCCTTTCCTTTGAAGAAAATTTCCCTCCTGTACTATGTTAAAACCCTTGATATATTTGAAGATTTCTATCATGTCCCCCCTTTCCCTTCTCTGCTCCAAACTATACATGTTAAGATCTTTTAGTCTATCCAGGTAAGTTTTGTGATGTAGGCCATGCACCATTTTAGTTGCCCTTCTTTGTACACTCTCCAATGTATTTATATCCTTCTGAAGGTAGGGTCTCCAGAACTGGACACAGTATTCCAGATGAGGCCATACCAATGACCTATAAAGTGGCATTATTACGTCTTTTTTTTCGGGATGCAGTTAAAATCCCGGTGGTCGGGATCCCGGCGTTCAGAATCCCGACCGCCGGAATCCCGACCGCCGGAATCCCAACACATTCTCCCTCCGTGGGTGTCCACGACACCCCTGAAGGGAGAATAAATTAGTGTGCCAAGGCACCGGGCCCGCTGCGTGGGGAGCGCAGCGAGCCCGCAAGGGGGGGCGATCCACGTCCCCCCCTTGTCGGCATTTCGGCTGTCGGGATTCCGCCGTCGGGATTCTGAACGCCGGGATCCCGACCGCCGGGATTCAGTACTGAATCCCTTTTTTTTTCTGCTACTGATTCCTCTCCCTATGCAACCAAGCATCTGACTAGCCTTCCTCATTGCTTTGCTACATTGCTTTCCTGCCTTTAAGTCACTTGAAATAGTGACTCCTAGATCTCTTTCCTCCTCAGTAGTTTCCATTATAGTACCCTTGAAACTTGTACCCACACTATCAGCACTACTATGTCATTACGAGGCTGAGCCACCTGATAGGGGCTACCAGCCTCCATATGACCCTATGTCCTATGTATGCGGCTATGCAGCTTATTATGATGCAAGACTGTACTAATCGCCACACTATCCAATGTGCGCAAGGTGTATACCAACATGAATCCCTTTCAGACAATTAAGGGTCCAGGTCTACACTGCCAGCGATGGCTTAATATGACCAGGCTGAAGGAGCCGTATGTGACACAGATGACGGGTCTATGTGGAGATCTATGATACTTACCAGCCCAACACATTCGTACCTGTACTCCTACGAGAACTCATATCTCTGATCCATCTTACATTATGTTTGATCCATCAGGGTTTAGATGTTGGGGATGCGCACACCACTACATTAGTAACCTAGACAACCACAAAC
Source organism: Crinia signifera (assembly GCF_055691185.1). Lineage (NCBI taxonomy): Eukaryota > Metazoa > Chordata > Amphibia > Anura > Myobatrachidae > Crinia > Crinia signifera. Next base: position 52,741,377 of record NC_139227.1, read on the forward strand.
AAACAGGAGCGTTAACCACACCCCACTGAGACGAGCCCATGACTGCACAGCAATCTGAATTGCCAGGCGGCAGCGTCACTCGCATGACGCCAACGCCACTACATCCACCTACGCCCCGGTGTTTGGGCGCAGCGTCCGATCACTATGGCAACCGTGACGACACACGGCAATGTCAGGAACGCTATTGGGGGTGGTAACTGACACGTCTTCCAGACGGACCCCGACTGGTCAGAATAGACCACGTGCGCGGGATGCGCGATCCACGGCCGCAGCAATGATTGGTTCATCAATCATAACAGATAATGACGCATCTCTGGACGTGTGTTTACATGTACCAGGGTAACACCATGACCCTGTGTGATTGGGTGGGCAGACCCACGGGGATTCGAGGCGGGAAAACGCGCTGATTGGTGATTGGTTTAGGGATGTGACCAAGGGGTATTTAAACCCTTACTTACCTACAGGCAGGTTGGCCCTGAAGAAGCTACACTGCGAAGCGCGTGCCGGCTAGCGGTGCGCAGGCAGTTGTGTGCTGTTTTTGTTATTTTCTTTGTAAATTGCATTTTGATTTATGTATTACAGTGTGTTGCCTTGTAAGCCCTTGTAAGGGCTACAACTCACACCTGTGCCGTAGTGAGATACACCCCACCTTGGGAGTTCTCACTCTCTCTGACCCCTCTCCACTTGAGAGCCAATAGTGGTGACTGTGTTTCCCCTGGTCTATGGACAGGGACACAGTTCACCTCTCAAGCTTTACCCATAGCTAACTTACCCTCCCCGTATATCTAGGGGTTCTCTGGGGTTGAGGTCTCTCTGTCATTGTCACAGATGTGACACCCCATTTGAGACTCCTGTTTGGTACCAGTGCCAGGTGACCTATACAGCACTTGGGTCCTACGAGGCACGTGAGTGAGTTATTAGTGGTGACGTTGTCTCCCCCTGTCTATAGGGGCACATCCCACCTCAGAACCCTCACTCGCCTCTGCCACAGGCGACAATATCAGGCACCCTGGGGAAGAGTTCTCTCTGCTATTCATGACAGACAGGACACCCCAGTAGCTGATTTTTGTCACATACAGCTTTGTGGCCTTTGTGCTATAATATACAGATAGCACCAGTCAATTTACTGTCAGAGACGGCACACATGTGAATATATTAATTTATGCCATAAGAGTGGAGTTATCAGAGGTCAGTTGACCCAGCTCCCCTGGCAGCCCAATACTACTGTTCGCTGGGGATATTGTAGACCCACGGCTCGAACTGAGGCAAGTGTACAGCCACACCTGCCTGCCACCTTTGTTTTAATAAAAGTGTGTTATCCCACCCCTGTACGTTATATATGTCTTTTAACTAATTTTCGCAGCCTTTTAAAGGTATAATAATAAAAGTTAATTTTTATTGCATGATTTACTCTCTGTGGTGCACCCACACAAGGACACTCTTCTTTCTTCTTTTTCTATACCCTTGATACTATATTGAGCCTTTGGGTTTTTGAGTCCCAAGTGCATAATTTTGCATTTTTTAGCATTAAACTGTAGTTGCCATGCTCTTGACCAATTCTCAAGTTTACTTAGATCATCAGTCATTTGATTTACCCCTCCTGGTGTGTCTACTCTGTTGCATATCTTTGTGTCATCTGCAAAAAGGCATACTTTCACTTCAATACCATTTGCAATGTCACTAACAAAGATATTAAAGAGCACTGGTCCAAGTACAGATGGTACTCCACTGGTAACATGTCCCTCCATAGAATGCACTCCATTTACTACAACTGTCTGTTTCCTTTCCTGCAACCAGGTTCTTATCCATTTAATTGTTTTATATGACCATAAGCAGCCTTTTACAAAAGCAAGAATATCACATCAATATTGAGATAAAACATATATATATATATATATATAAAAAAAAATATATAAAAATCACAAAACACACATTTACAGAATATAGCATAGCAAATATCATGTTTTTTTAACAAAACCGGTACCATGGAGGTTTTCAGAAAGGGCAAATCCCATTCTATACCAAAATGTAGAGAATAAGTGTCAGACACTAAAAGGTATCTGTCACTTTAAGAAGCCCGGTCCTGCTCAGTAATTAAATGTCCATACATTTTTAGTAAAGAATATAAAGCAGTTTATTAAAACAATATACAATGATAATTCCCTCCAATATCAATTCATGAATTGTATATACAAGACAACATAACACAACATAACAGACAAGACATAAGACAACATAACAGACAAGACATACAACAATAAACATATAGTAAAAGCTAGATTAGCTGGGATTTGCCGATAGGTTCAGTCAATTCTATTGGAATAATGAATGAGGCTTTGTGCAAAATATCGCTAGAGGCAATTAGATCTTTTATATAGTTACCAGTCCTGTACACTTGGTTCCATAAATGGTGCGCTGTTTTTTGTGGTTATTTAACCTCAGGTCAGTCTCTCCAAGAATTTACCAGAGATGTACTCCGGAATAGCTGTAGTGGGGACCTTCTCCTGCTGGACCAGCCAGCTGGGTAGTTGTTTGTTTGTAATCCACGTGTAGTTGCGCTAAACAGGAACGATGCACAGTGAGGACCAGCGGTGGGTATGGGCTCAAAAACGCGTTTCTCCGCCTGTCACTGGAGTCGGCGGCTTCCTATACCAATAGCAGTCATTACACATAATATGAATCCTTAATCGCATCACTTATAAAGGAAAGAATACTAAGGAAAAATTACTAGTTTGGGACAAAATTACACATAGCAATAACTCCTTATCTAAGGAGCATTTGTATAGGCAATAATTATTTGCCCAGAACCAATAACACAAACGACCTAATATTACATTTACCATAGGACAACTTTTTTAAATGCAATTAGATGGAAATACCAAAACATCAGACATCAAACAAGGTCTGCAGTTAGTTTATGAACAGGGTTATTTTGTAGCCCTCATTCAGACCCGCTGGTGCTAGCCTGTTTAACCTTAGTATCCATGTTGTTTCTCGCTTCCACAGGTATTTTTCATGATCACCTCCTCTTTTGCTCGGCTGGACTAGTTCTATACCTTTAAATGATAAACTGGAGGGGTCACTATTATGAACCTCTTTGAAGTGTCTAGAGACACTATGGTTAAGGATACCATGTTTGATGTTGCGAATGTGTTCAAGGATGCGGACCTTTAAGCATCTCTTGGTCTTACCTATGTACTTAAGCCCACACCCGCACATCAAAAGGTAAACAACAGATGTAGTATTGCAATTAATAAAACTATCCTTAAGGTCTGTACCATCGATACTAGCACCCTTCTTCATAAAAGGACAGACTTTTCGTGGCAACTGACGCATGTGGTGGTATGTATAAATGTGTTTTGTATATTGTATTCTGTTGTATGTCCTGATGAAGAAGCAACATAAATAAATTGGCTTCGAAACGTCGACCACTTATGCCGACTACGTATTGATTTATTGAAGTTGAGTGCCGCCGCTTTGGTTGTATATTGGAACCCTGGATCAGGGATATCTTGGATGGCACCGCCATGATAATGCTGGTGAGGAGTGCTACTCAGATTGGACTTGTATATTTCATCAGTAAGGCTACACTGATGACTGAGTATTTATAGCACCCATTTAAAATTTGCTTATACATAGTTACATAGTAGGTAAGGCTGAAAAAGACTTGCGTCCATCTAGTTCAACCTGGTATAGATATCCATTGCTGATTTGGTAGGTTCTGATATTTTACAAACAGATTATATTTCTTATTTGTACCCATGGATGTTTTTCTCCAGTAAATGTTTGTCCAACTTTGCCTTGAACGCATTTAATGAGCCAGCCGATACCACCTCTCTGGCAAGAGAGTTCCAGAGTTTGACTGTTCTGACCGTAAAGAAATTCTTTCTACTAGCTGAATGAAATATTTTTTCTTCTAATCTATACTCATGCCCTCGTGTCCTAGATTCCTTTCTAGTAGAAAAGAGGGTGTGAGACAGTTCCTTATATTGGCCCTTGATATACTTGTACATGTTGAGCATGTCCCCCCTTAAACGTCTCTTTTCCAATGTAAATAGTCCCAAATTGCTTAATCTCTCCCCGTAGCTTAAATTCTCCATTCCCCTAATAAGCTTTGTTGCTCGCCTTTGGACTTTTTCTAATTCTATGATGTCCTTTTTATAGTTTGGGGCCCAGAACTGCTCTCCATACTCGAGGTGAGGTCTCACCAATGCTTTATACAGTGGCATAATTACCCTTGAGTCCCTAGTTTCTATTCTCCTCTTAATACACGCCAGAATTTTGTTGGCCTTTTTTGTAGCTACATTACAATGGGCACTACATCCCAGTTTGCTGTCTATTTGGACTCCTAGATCCTTTTCAAGTATGGAATTACCTAGTTCCTCTCCGCTAAGGTTGTAACTTGCACACTGGTTGTGTCTCCCAAGGTGCATAACCTTACATTTATCTACATTGAACCTCATCTTCCATTACTATCATCACTACGAAACATCTCTTGAAAGTGACTTTTGGGTTAGTGATAGTAAATGGGTGTGATGGGGTGCTCATTGAAAATAAATCTAAATTCTTGTTTGGACATGATCCCATCATTATGTGCTTCCTCCAATAAACTGAACAACTCAGTTTGAAATAGAACAGTTGGATCTTTGGTCAATTTCGCTTGGCCTCAAGCAGATAGTCTGCTCGGTCCTGAATGACCAGGCCCCCCTTAAATTACCATCTATTCAGATTAGATGATTTTTTTGTCTTGCTCTCAATTTCCCTGCATAGATCCTTAAAGTCACAGCGGGTAGTTTTATAGAAACTTTCTATACTACTACTACTACTACCCTTGATCTTAATTGGAATTTTTTTTATTTATTTTTTATAATGTCAACATTTTTTGAGGGGCATCTATTTTCTCCCATAAGTTGAATCAGATCCGCCAACACTTGTGTGTCCTCTGAATCTAATAGAATGGGTGTGGATGATCTGTTGTTCAGACAGGAAGGAGCGGACATTGCTACAGGGGCACTTTCAGAGAGGAGGAGGTGGTCCTTGTACAGCCTCCTCCGGCCGGGCCCCCTCCTCTCTATCGGGAGCAGCGCAGCATCATGGAGCACCATAGGACCCGTCCAGTAGGAGCAGCATACTGCTGTATGGAGTCCAGCACCTTATGTGGGTCCTCCATGTGCGACTGACATGTGCAGAGGTTTCATTATATACATTATTGTTGTTATGATCACTTTTTAACAGAATAAACCGTCTCTCATACATCTGAGTGCACATCACCTACCATCTTCTCTTCTCTACACTCATTTTGTGGTCTTACTAGCTTCTTCTTGTGTTTCTCTAGGTGATGTGGATGAAGAAGAGAAGGTTCTGAGTAAGAACATCATGAAATATTGGGCCAACTTTGCCCGCACTGGGTAAGATATCTGCAAATCACCCTATGTAGTCTGACTGTTCTGGAGCCCAATACTGGGTAGAACATCTAGGCTGTAGCTCCTTCTCCGGGGTATCATGGATGACCGAGGAAAGGATTAGGACTACAGAATGTCCCTAAGACCTGTAATGGTGCTGCTGGCTCGGGTGACTTGTGTGACTGGGAGATTATAGCATCTGCCGCGTTCCTCTCTTCTGATACATATTGAACCATCAATGATTTGATCTATTTCAGCAATCCCAATGGGCCAGGTCTCACCCACTGGCCTGAGTACGACCAAGATGAAGGTTACATGATAATTGATTTAGAGCAGGTGCCTGCGAAAGGGCTGAAGGCGGATAAGTACAGATTCTGGATGACAACCCTTCCCAAGAAAGTGCAGGAGCTGCAGAAGTCAGGGGAAGCCCATTCTGAGCTGTAGATGACCCCAGAGCTGCCCAGGTCATTGTAGGGAAGGGAGACCATGATCCTAACCTACTCCAAGCATGGCCAAAACCTAAGCCGTACTCTGTATGGGTACCACATGCAGAAAGCAGGTTCCAGATCCTTGTTCTGTATGGCCTAGAAGCACCATACACAGGGGCTGCAGGAAATCTCCCTACTGACCCCTAATAACACTTTGGTTTGGATGATGACCCAGCATTTGGTAATGATACTGCGGAATACGATGAAATATTTAATTCATTAAAAAATAAAATAATTTTCATTGTTATTTGCTTATGTCTCCGCCTTTCTTTTATACAAAACTTAACTAAAGTCTTAACTGGTCTCCGACTGACGGGCAAAAGTTTATGCTTATGCAATTCTCAAAAGTTTTGTAAAGTGAAAATGTTTCTCCTTTAATGGACCATTAAAGGCCATTAACCCCTTCAGTGGGATGGCCAGCAATATCTCGGGCTGAGCTGCGCTGCAGGAGCGGGCTCTCCCGACAAATATCCGTGCATGCCACTGTAAAGCAAGGGTGTGTCAGTGGTGCCTCTAGCGGGGACCAACTGGAGCAACATCATCCCCCCCATGTCTGATCCTTCCCATCACCGCTCTGGGAGGACCGGGGAGGATCCGAGCCACTTGGGGAGATTGGCTGCGCTTGGCTGTTCGTGTGTTTGGTCGTCCAAACACAGGAATGACCACAGATGAACGTCAAAGCGCCTGAACTCCTGAGCCCCGCAAGCAGCCTCCAACTTCTCCAAGAGGCCGCAAACAGCCGAAGCCAGCAGCAGCAGCACCAGGGGAGCAGGATCTGCTGCAGAAGCCAGCAGCTGCCCCTTCTGTACCTGCCCTGGTAGGTTTGTCCTTCCCCAGGAAAACTCACCACTGAAGGGGGTTAAGGATCCACTCAAGGGAGTTTTTTGCGTTGTATTCAGTGTCTTTAAGAAGAGGGGCGTGAGGACTTTTTGCCCGGGTCTGATGGAGGGGCCTGGGTCCCCCTTCCCCCGCTGCAGAGATTGGGCAGTGGGAGTAGGGGAGAGAGGCAGCAGCCTGTGCTCCAGCACAGCTTGCAACATCCCCCATTGGCCAAGCCCCTCCCATTGACCACATCCCTGTTTACCAGGGTCCAGTGGCTCTCTCAGCAGCCCTGGTTGCATTCAGAAAGTCATAAGCTTTCCAAGGACATATCACAATGCACAATGTCCCTCAAGATGATAAGGTAGTGTGCAAAGTTTGAAGACGATTAGTTAAAGTGTTCGAGAGTTATCGTACACACACATACATATACACACTCATCCACACATACTGTATACACACACACTTGCGAACACATCCACACTGTATACACGCACGCACACACACACACACACACACACACACATCATTCAATTATACTTCTGTAGATGCACAATGAGTCATCATATGACTGCACAATGAGTCATTATAAGAAGCTACCTCCACACCTGCTGGGCTATGTACTACAATGTTGGAAGACAGAATACCCAGGTCCAAGATGGATGAAGGCGGTAATAGTAGATGACAGTGGTACAGTAGTAGCTCTGTGCTGGGGTCATGGAGCTTTGTACCCTCTCAAGAACAAGGGCCTCATTACTCCCCATCCTCAGAAACAAAAGGCCTACAGAGTGGAAAAGGTTCTTCAGGTTACTCCTTGCCGAAGCTTAGAGGTACCTTATCCCTGACCTCCAGAGCCAATATATTCTTAAGGGGTTAAGGTCTTCAGGCTTCCCTCCACCTCATGGCTCGGGGTCACCATTTCTCCTCAAGGTTGGCTGAGGCTTCCCCCTGGAGAACAGGATGTCAGCTCTCCCCAAAGGTAGAGAGCCTCAGCTACCAGAGGAGAAGGTGGCCCATAAAAAGAGGAGAGGGGGACTTTGTATCCAAAGTAGAATCTTGGTTTTAATCATGCCAGATAACAATTGGTCACTAAAGGGGTGTACACATGGAGCGATTTTTGCTAGTGAGCGACTTTAACTAAGCGATTTTGACTAAGTGATTTGACTAGATACAACAGAGATTTTGACTAAGCAATTTGACTAAATGCACAAGCAATTTTGACTAAGCAATTTTGTCTATGGGCGATTTTGACTATACTAGAATAAACATACTTTGTTGGTATTCATTGCAGATCGCCTAGTGAATGTCTCCATCAGCAGTAAATAGCAGCAATATTGACTAGACAGCCAGCGATCTAGTCAAAATATTCTTGCCTGCAACTCTATTTTTACTAAGTGATATTATAGGGAGATTTGTTTAACCTTGAGGGAGCTCTTTACTAATCTTCTAAGCAATTTGGACTATGTAGTCAAAATTGCTTAGAAGGATCGCTCCATGTGTACACCCCTTTATATTGGATATACAGGTAGTGTAGATGTTATAGAGATTTCTTGCTCACAGTCTCCTATATCCTTGTGTGCCCAAAACGGCTGTCGTCTCACCCAAATTTAGGTGCAGACAATGATGATTCTGTCAGGCTTTTATCATACCCATCTTGGAAAGTGTTTAATTTAGCCCTCTCATGCTGCTTTCAGTCAATGATATATCAAGGGTACTGCCGTACCTATTAAATGCTGGCGCTGTAATGTCCAGAGGCCACACACGTCCCTCCGTCTCCTGTCAGGATGCTGAGTGACCAGCAGCACTCAGAGTCTGGGTGCACCGTTTGCACAATGGGGCTGCAGTTGGTGTAAGCCGCGGTAGTCAGGAGGGGAAGTCGGCACTCATACAAACAGCGCACCCGGCGTTTGCAGCTGTACAAAATCTCCAATACCTCCCGACATGACCCTCTCCAGGAGGGAAACATTGCTCTGCTCCTGCACTTCCCTTCTTAATGTATGATTGCCATCACCTGTGGTGACACGCCTTTCTTATCAATTAACCTTTTCAACACAGATGAAGGTAATCATACATTAAGAAGAAAGTCCAGGAGCAGAGCATTGTGTCCCTCCTGGAGAGGGTAATGTTAGGAGGTATGATCTCCAGCGCCAAAGGAGCACATGCAGCACACTGAGCCTCCAATCAGAGCCGGCCCTAGCCTAAATGATGCCCTAGGCAAGATTTTGTCTGGTGCCCCCTAGCACCGCCACTAGTTCCACCTCTGACCCTGCTCCCCTTTCCCAGCACCATCAACCCTCATCATAGCAGTCATCATTTTGGTGCTCCTACCCGCAATATTTTAAATAGAAAGAGTGCACTCATTCGGTGCGCAGCCCAAACAGGGGTGTGTTCGTGCTGGGAAGGGGCATGGCCACCCAATAGTACCCCCAATTCAAATTATGCCACACAGTAGTGCAACTTTATTCACATTATATCATGCGATGGCGTCCCTTATTTACGTTACAACAAACAGTAGTACCACTTTACCTTATATACATTACTCCTCACATTATTCACATTATACCCTTAGAAAAAAATCCTGAGAAAATGTTGTATTTTAAGCACCTCCATGGCCACGCTGCAACCTAGCACAAAGCAGCGTGTGCTGGGCAGAGGAGAAGAGCTGCAGCTGCTGCTGTCACAAGGGGATGGGGCCCGGGGCCCCCATTGGGCCCTTCCATCAGACTTTGGCCTGGGTCATTTGTACCCCTTTCTCTCGGCACCCCTGATAATACCACACAGTAATGCTTACACATGACATACATTATTAATGTCCTTATAAACATAATGCCTCTTACACATATGCCAACCTTTATTAATGCCCTTCATACACATAATGACATAACTTACACATATGTTGCACATTATTATTTCCCTTATACACATGCCCCTTACACATATGTTGCACATTATTAATGCCCTTATACACATGACACACATAATGCCTGTTACACATATGTTGCACATAATTAATGCATTTATACATGACACACATAATGTCCCTTACACATACAGTATGCCGAACACCATTGCACAACCAACCCACCCACAGACAGCACTCGCACAGCCGCTAACACTGTGACCTCTGCCTCTGCTTGGATACAGATGTTTCCTCATACATCTTGCCTCAATAGGCCATGCAACTCCTGGACAGTTCTGCTAATTTTGGGTGCCTTTTTTTGCTGAAAATTCGTCTTATTTGCATTGTTATGTGACCAGAACACATAAGGAGCTTCTGATGATTAAAATGATATGCGACATGCCTATATTCTGTGTGCAACTGTGGCTGTACCTGCATATGGAATGCTATGTTATAGTGATTTCCATGAATACACTATTTCATATGCAGATACAGCCTCACTCACACACAGAATATAGGCATGCTGCATATCATTTTAATCAGTAGAAGCTGCTGGTGCTCCTAGGCATTCCAAACGCCCCAGGCATTTGCCTAATTTGCCTATGCCTAGGGCTGGCTCTGCCTCCAATGCACCCGGCACGTGTGATGAAGCAGTTAGCTGGCATGGTATGCTTTCCATGTCAAGCATGTGCCAGGGGTAGATAACACCATAGCCGATGCAGTCTCAAGGGGAAAATGGGGAGCTTTTAGAGAGTGTCGGCACTGCAAACAAACCTATAAGGGTTAACTTGCCAACCTTATTTATGGCAGATTGTCAAGACGGTGGGAGCAAGCCGGCCAGTAATTCGTTAGCGCCAGCGACATGGAGAAGCTACAGGGCATCGCTGGCAGACATTTTCTTCTCTGCCAAGGTGGCAGGGGAAGACGACATAACAATAGCTTCATCATCAGCAGAATGAGGAAAGGGTGGGTCAGGTAAGCCCAACGGAACCAGACATTAGATGGCCCATTACGGAGCCAATGCTTTAACAGCTCATGGTGCAGAGTGCAAAAGGTGCGAAAAAGAGCATTTGGCGCACAGAACTGGGAAAGGCACAGAGGTGGCTGAGGCATTCTAGTGCACGCAGATGCGTCCCCGCTCATCATTTATCAGTTCAAAACCTTTTCTGCATGCTAGCAAGTGGTAGTCAAGAAAAGGAATATGGTAGCACTCTTCTAGAATTGGAGCAGCCACCATGGCATTGAAGCAGAGTGCTCAGAGAGGGTAATCAAGAGCATGGGCAGGTGGCAATGAACAAGCTACACAAAATATATATACGATCAGGCAAAGGAATCGTTGACTAACTAACATCCATTCTGTGCAGAGGGTCTCCCGGGGATTTCTTCTTGCCAACGTTGATGGAAGGGGGATTCCTGTTTTTTCCTCCTTAAAAAAGGGCCAGGATTAGCCACGGACCTAGGGAGGTTTTTCAGGTTTTTGCTTCCGCTTGGAGCATCCTTTGCACATTCCATACCCTGTCTCAATAACTCAACCCCATCCCCGTCCCTCCGAACCCCCCCACCACCCACTTACATGTGCAGCAGCCACAGGCAAGGAAGTGGCAGAATGCACTTTGACCAAGACCAGTTCAAGGTCACAGTTCAACAGGCAGAGTGGCAGAGAGCAAGTTGGTGACAAAGGCAACCGTTATACATTAGGCAGCCATTACAAGGCACTTTAGATAGAAGCAGATGGAGTACCTAAGAGGCGAGCTTTCAGCTGGTTAAGACACAGCAAAGAGGTGCCCCTAGGGTGAGGTAAGTTCACGGTCGGGGGCGGGCTATGGTTATAGGAACCTAGCGTTGACGGAGGTACTGCGGGCCAGCCAAAGTTTGGCGCAAGGAGAAGGAGGCATCCCAGAAGAGGGGGTGCAGAACTCCAAGGCCTGGCGTCGGGGGGGAATGGGCGACCCCGGTCGGTTACAGGTTTCAGTTGCGAGAAGGGGGTCCATGCCCCCCCCCCACCCGGTTGGCTTGATTCAGTTGCGTTGGAGGGCTGGTGGACCGCAGTTCTATCTTTGCCACCCAATTAAGTAACAGTATATTCTGTTATCAGATTAATAATTGTGACTTTGAATGCGCCATAATACATGACTCCATCTGGTTACTTCAGGTACAATACTAATGTTGACATACAAAGTATCACTGAGAGAAACAACAGTAGTGGCCTGCAAAATACACAGGCCCAACAGGGCAAGGGGAAATGGGTTGCAACGCGGGAAGGAAGCAACCCAGCGACATGCCCCGTTAGGTTGGTAAAGGAAAAGTGTGACTCAGACACCTGCAATGGGGTCCAAGGATGAGATCCAGTGGGGAAGCAGTTCAGGGGCAGATAAGAGCGTGCAGATGGTTATTATGCAGGTTTTAGTTTCATAGGGTGAGGGAAGGTCACGGTAAGGTTGCGGGCTTTGGTTCTAGGAACCAGGGCCGGTGCTAGGGTGTCCGGCGCCCTCCTGCAAACCATAAATTTTGCGCCCTTTCACATTGCCATTGCAACAAGCTGCAGCCCAATTGTGGGAGCGTATGCAATATGCGATCCTATGGAGGGTCTCGGTTACATGTACATGTATGCATACACCATCTCAGTGCTGTGTCCGCAAAATGTTGCAGGCACTAAAGGTGCACATACACGCTGCGAGAATCGCATACGTTATGGGCTAGATCGCATCGCACGGCATGCATGCAATGTGTGTGCGATGCAAACCGAAAGCAGTACAAAAGGTATGTGCAGCACATACTTTTTGTACTGTGCAATGCGATGCCCGCAGGAGCGCACATCGCATCGCACGCAGCGTGTATGACCACCTTTAGGCACATAACCTAGCCCATTATTTAAAAAGTGTCTAAATTAATATAAAAAAAATCTACAATTATGAAAAAATTTGCTATAAACATGTATAATAAAAGAATCACTGTTCTTTTGCTGTTTAATTCTTGTGCAGTCCCTCCTCTTCTATCTGCGTAGGCAGGACGCTGAGGACGCCATTGCACCCCTCTCGTGACTGAGGGGGACAGGAGGGGAGAGAAGGCGGAGATGGAAGAAGAGGGGAGGAGATAGAGGGGGCGGAGTGTTGAGGACTGACAGTGCCGCTGGCACAGCACACTGAGAAGAGGGAAGGAAGAGGAGGCAGCGCTGCTGCCTGTTCGTCATTTGATTGACAGCTGACAGGCGCAGGGAGCAATGGGTAGGGGGCGGATCTGGACATGACATGTCATCCAGGCATTCACAGACAGCGCTACATGCCTCAGCGCAAGTGTCCGTGAGCAGGGGCGTAACTAGATATTCGTAGGCCCCATAGCAAAAAACTGATGGTCTTAAATATGTGTAAAACATTGCTTAAACAGTAAAAATGGGCCCCTTCAGCTCTGGGCCCCATAGCACCTATGGTAGTTACGCCTTTGTCCGTGAGTGTGAGGAAGAGGGGGCAGGTCGCAGGAGGAGGACAGTGTGTGTGCGGTGGCAGGGAGCTGCTCAGCCTCTCCATACTGCCGCACGCTGTCAGACAGGTGCTGCAGGCGGCGTGCAGGAGGCAGTGACAGTGAGGGCTGAGGCAGCTTTAGCAGAGCAGGGAGGGAGACAGCGCCTTTTCAGCATGGCGCCTACCTGCTTTGCAGGAGCTGCTGAGTGGGTAGCGCCGGCCCTGCTAGGAACATAGCGTTGGCGCAAGTTTGGCGCCAGGAGACTGAGGCATCCCAGAAGAGGGGGTGCGGGATCCAAGGCCTGGTGTCGGGGGGGGGGGGGGGAATTGGGGGACCCTGGTCGGTTACAGGTTTCAGTTGCGAGAAAGGGCCCATGGGGCCCCCCCGGTCGGCTTGATTCATTTGCGTTGGAGGGTTGGTGGACCGCAGTGCTATCTTTGCCACCTAATCGAGTAAGATTATATTTGTAATCTGATTAATGTGACCTTTAATTCTCCATAAACAAATGACTCAGTTTGGTTATTCCAGGTGATAGGTGAAAGGTGGATGGGCTTTAAGGGTTCGGTTTCTTAGTCTCTTTAAGGGAAAAAGAATGGCGGGAGCATCAGACGCTCAGAGGTTTAATAAACATACAGCACAGGAGGATCCTGCAGCAGACAGAACATTGTACTAGAAGCACCCAGCAACTGGAAATCCCCTCATACCCCCATCAGGAAGGGTTGTCCTCTCTGTATCTGCCCAGTGTCTGCTCAACATAGTTTGTAGCAATTAAAGTGGTCACAGCTTTATTTCACAAATCCATCATCATAACCAAACAATTTCACAGGGCAAGGAAAAGAAAGGGAAGCGGTGCACTCTGTTCCTGCTAATGTGGTACCCCCGGGGCATGTCCGTTCCACCGCTGTGGGTACGCGACCACGCCCCCTCACAATCTGGTGTCGCCTGGGCCGTGCCAGCCACAGTCATGTGACTCACGTGAACACGCCCTTTACCATTTTGGGATCAGCTACCATCCGCACCTCAACCTACCTGGCACGCAACCCGTATGGCCCCTGCCGTATTAAAGCTGGAACCAGGCGTGCAGCCGCCTAATGGTGAGTATGCGAGGCATTCTGTAACTCCCCTACATTTCCTGCCTTGTGCACCGCTCCCTCCCCGCAGTACTGTGACAAACATTCTTACTCAAGTCTCTGATACAACATAATGACAACGACAACCAAAGCCAACATTACAATTATATTCGTAGACAATATAGCCTTCATCTACCACACAATTATCCAAGTATAATATGGGAATTGTGGGGTGCGCAATTAACAGCAGCTGGTACTAGGGATTGTCAGTCCCTAATATTTTATGGAAAAAAAGGAAAAATGGTTTGTACCGGCGCTGGCTTAAACACACACTTGAGACGGTATAATGTTATAAATTTTACTAGTTAAATCACAATAAATTTCAAATAAATAAAAAGATATACATTTTTAATAAAAACTTTTTAGTTAAAAAGATGACTATTCGTGGGGCTCAGTCTCTTCTTACACATTGGTGGTATGTATGAAATAAGAAAGTTATAACCAGCTGAATAAGGTAGATTATATTACCATCCTTGTAGATAATATTTGTATTCCAAGGGTTAATATTTGACCAATTGTTCCCAGTGCTCTGTGTTTCAATGAGCTCAGGATTCCCTTGTAGCTCACCTAGGTATCCAATTCAGGGATTATACTGAATCCCACAGCCGCAGCTTAGTTCCTGGATCCAAATAAATGGTGTGCCGGTTGCAGGGTTGGTTATGTAGGTCTCTGGGATGGGTTACCCCTTCAGCTGGTCAATTGCTGATGCTCAACGCGTTTCCCCGGTAAAGTAAGTGTCCGGCTTCCTCAGGAGCAAGTACTGAATGTGTCCACAGTAGCTGGTTTTATACCACTACAGGAGTCTCATTAGTTGTCTCACCTGTGTGAGTAACGCCCACTATTTTTTTTTTTATAAAAAAAATATTAAATCCAAAATGCAAAAAATACCGTCTCAAACATTAAAAAGATACATAAGATATATAATTTTATAATTATCTTTATTGTATGTGGAGGCAGTCCTATATTAACCACAGGTTAAATGTAAACAATTCATAGAAATATATGTCAATCACTCACAGCTCTCTCGTGATTGGTTGATATTGTCACATGGCTCGGGTGAAATTAAACTGATCTGATGTGAGTGTAAGGATGTAATTACCAGGTGATTATATTTGTAATCTGATTAATGTGACCTTTAATTCTCCATAAACAAATGACTCAGTTTGGTTATTCCAGGAGATGGGTGAAAGGTGGATGGGCTTTAAGGGTTCGGTTTCTTAGTCTCTTTAAGGGAAAAAGAATGGCGGGAGCATCAGACGCTCAGAGGTTTAATAAACATACAGCACAGGAGGATCCTGCAGCAGACAGAACATTGTACTAGAAGCACCCAGCAACTGGAAATCCCCTCATACCCCCATCAGGAAGGGTTGTCCTCTCTGTATCTGCCCAGTGTCTGCTCAGCATCAGCCAGGCCACAGAACATTACCATAGCAGGGATTCTAGTGATAGATAAACATACAGGAGGATGCTGCACCAGACAGACCATTGTACTATAAGGCGGGAGAGGGCGACTTACTGGTGCCCTGCTCTGGTCAACGAAATAACTGAAACATGACAACATAGTTTGTAGCAATTAAAGTGGTCACAGCTTTATTTCACAAATCCATCATCATAACCAAACAATTTCACAGGGCAAGGAAAAGAAAGGGAAGCGGTGCACTCTGTTCCTGCTAATGTGGTACCCCCGGGGCATGTCCGTTCCACCGCTGTGGGTACGCGACCACGCCCCCTCACAATCTGGTGTCGCCTGGGCCGTGCCAGCCACAGTCATGTGACTCACGTGAACACGCCCTTTACCATTTTGGGATCAGCTACCATCCGCACCTCAACCTACCTGGCACGCAACCCGTATGGCCCCTGCCGTATTAATGCTGGAACCAGGCATGCAGCCGCCTAATGGTGAGTATGCGAGGCATTCTGTAACTCCCCTACATTTCCTGCCTTGTGCACCGCTCCCTCCCCGCAGTACTGTGACAAACATTCTTACTCAAGTCTCTGATACAACATAATGACAACGACAACCAAAGCCAACATTACAATTATAATATTCGTAGACAATATAGCCTTCATCTACCACACAATTATCCAAGTATAATATGGGAATTGTGGGGTGCGCAATTAACAGCAGCTGGTACTAGGGATTGTCAGTCCCTAATATTTTATGGAAAAAAAGGAAAAATGGTTTGTACCGGCGCTGGCTTAAACACACACTTGAGACGGTATAATGTTATAAATTTTACTAGTTAAATCACAATAAATTTCAAATAAATAAAAAGATATACATTTTTAATAAAAACTTTTTAGTTAAAAAGATGACTATTCGTGGGGCTCAGTCTCTTCTTACACATTGGTGGTATGTATGAAATAAGAAAGTTATAACCAGCTGAATAAGGTAGATTATATTACCATCCTTGTAGATAATATTTGTATTCCAAGGGTTAATATTTGACCAATTGTTCCCAGTGCTCTGTGTTTCAATGAGCTCAGGATTCCCTTGTAGCTCACCTAGGTATCCAATTCAGGGATTATACTGAATCCCACAGCCGCAGCTTAGTTCCTGGATCCAAATAAATGGTGTGCCGGTTGCAGGGTTGGTTATGTAGGTCTCTGGGATGGGTTACCCCTTCAGCTGGTCAATTGCTGATGCTCAACGCGTTTCCCCGGTAAAGTAAGTGTCCGGCTTTCTCAGGAGCAAGTACTGAATGTGTCCACAGTAGCTGGTTTTATACCACTACAGGAGTCTCATTAGTTGTCTCACCTGTGTGAGTAACGCCCACTATTTTTTTTTTTATAAAAAAATTATTAAATACAAAATGCAAAAAATACTGTCTCAAACATTAAAAAGATACATAAGATATATAATTTTATAATTATCTATATTGTATGTGGAGGCAGTCCTATATTAACCACAGGTTAAATGTAAACAATTCATAGAAATATATGTCAATCACTCACAGCTCTCTCGTGATTGGTTGATATTGTCACATGGCTCGGGTGAAATTAAACTGATCTGATGTGAGTGTAAGGATGTAATTACCAGGTGCTAATTATATTCGATTGGTAGAAATTACCTGTTCTGGTCTCCAAGCTACAGGGGAGCCAGGCGCTCGCCGCCAATTGCCGATATCGGCACCAAGACGCCATGACTCCCACACCGCTTCGAGCCAGCGTCCCTCTCGTTACCCGGCAACAACGTCCGATCACGTGACACACTCACGTGTAACTCGGGGTGGTGTTCGGGTAGGGGGATGATTGCCTGCATCAGCCCTGCTGCGTAAACACGATGCAGAGACGTCAGTCGGGGTCTGAAGGGACGCGTCATGTGCACCAACCAGCGTGGACTCCCATGGAAACCAACCCCGTGAAGGGGCTGGACTGAAGTCCAAGCTGATAGGCGAGTCAATGGCGTCCCTAGTGTTGCATAGCAACACTCGGGCAGAATGAATGCACCAGATCCCAATCCTTACTATTACATAAATATTAGTCATGGAGTTTAGAGAGAATATTCAATATTAACAAATATTAGACATAAAAAACAACAATATACATATATATTTGGACTTCATTCAATTCAACGTATATATGGGTTACCCCCCCCCCCCCGCCATTTAGTTTTTAAGGGTCATGTTAATTACACCTTGATGTTATTCAGTGTTTAGACAATCTTATTGGATATTCTACAAGCATATAAATGAGTAAATAATCACATAAGTAATGTATAATGGAGAAAAATTCAAAAAATCATACACATACCACAAGAGTATGTATAGAAGTTCTTTATCAGATGTAAATACATTTCTGTCAATCATTATGAAAAGGAAACAGCAGTTGCTAATTGTCAAAGTTTTAATAATTGACCGTTCTATAAGATAAGGTTAAACCTGTCCCCTCCCCTTGGATTATGGGATATTTGTTCCAAGCCTACTATTGTGAGACAGGCAGGATCACAATTATGGTTTAGTTGGTAGTGTCGGGACACACTATGTTTCATATATCCTTTTTGTATGTTCCTACGGTGTTCCATGAACCTTGTATGTAATGCTCTTGTTGTCCTGCCAATATATGGTAGGTTACATCCACATTTTAATAAGTAAATAATATAATCCGAATTACAATTTATGAAGGATTTAAAGAAATATGCAGGTTCCAACAATGATATATTGATTGATAGAGTGCGTCTGGGAATATATGTACACATTGTACATCGTCCTTTACCGCATCTAAAAAAACCTTTTGGTTTTATATTGAGCCAAGTGGGTTCCTGGTTTTTGATTATATTTATTGGTTTTTCTTTTTTGAGGTGGCTTGGGGCTAATATCGTTTTTAATGTTCTATTTTTCTTATATATAATTGTGGGTTTCTTTGGAATTATACCGGATAATATTTTATCTTGTTGCAATACTCTGTAGTTACGTGTTATAATATTTTTGATATCATGTGCACGATTATTATATTTGCTAATGAACGCTACTTCTTGATTTGGTTTGTTTGTGGATTCCTTTCTAAAAGGTGCTTTTGGTTTAAGGAGATCTGTTCTCTCCATTTGGGTTACCTCTAAGAGTGCCTTCGTTAGTTTTCTTCAGGATAATCTCTCTCCCTAAAAGATTCCAACATTTGAGCTGCCTGATTCAAGAATGTTTGCTCTTCTGTGCAGTTGCGTTTAAGACGCATGAGTTGCCCTTTGGGGATATTAGTCTTCCATGGGGCGTAATGTGCACTTTTAAAGTGAACATAGGAATTTGTGTTAACTGATTTAACATAGTTTGAGGAAATGATCCTGTTGTTTGAGATCCTAAGGGTCACGTCCAGATAGTTCACAGATTCTAAATCATATGTGTGAGTGAATGTTAAATTATATTTATTATTATTCAGTGAATTAACAAATTGTGTGGCTGAGTGAATATCTCCATTCCAAATAATAATCAAATCATCTATGTAACGGCCATAGAAGACCAGGTTCGCATCCCAGCCGCCGTCCCACACATGGGTTTGCTCTACCTCGCCCATGTATAGGTTGGCATAGCTGGGCGCGTACCTGGTCCCCATGGCCGTTCCCATCACCTGTAAATAATGTGTATCGTGAAAAGTGAAATAATTATGGGCCAAAATAAAAGCTATACTGTTTATTATGAAATCCTTATGTTCGATTCCCAATTATTTAACTTTTCACGATAATGGTGAATGGTAATATAATCTACCTTATTCAGCTGGTTATAACTTTCTTATTTCATACATACCACCAATGTGTAAGAAGAGACTGAGCCCCACAAATAGTCATCTTTTTAACTAAAAAGTTTTTATTAAAAATGTATATCTTTTTATTTATTTGAAATTTATTGTGATTTAACTAGTAAAATTTATAACATTATACCGTCTCAAGTGTGTTTCAGCCAGCGCCGATACAAACCATTTTTCCAATTATACAAGTATGCAAATATTTCACTCTGTTTCCATTTATATATTATTTTTTTTACATTCACTTAATTATTATTTTTTTTTAAACACAAAATTGTAACATGACGACTACATTTTAAACATGTGCAATACAAAATTTACAACCTGGCAAGTACCTATCAACAGCTTTTAACCACAACAAATGGGCTGGGTGGGTGGGTGGGTGTCTCCGTCCTAGCTGGGGAATGCGTGAGCTCAGCCCCCCTGCTCCCTGCTTTTAACCCTGCTGCTGCTCACATTTCCCATCAATTAACCCTGTCACTTCTCACTGGCTCCCTTCCCGACTAGGTGACAAGAAGGGGACCGGCCACCCTGGCTGCTGCCTCCCCCCCCCTATTCCCCCCGACCCGGGTTTCCCGCAGTTGACCTGCAGGGTGCCTAGCGCTCTTATCCTGCTCCGGGGTCCCTGAAGCACCCAGTAGCTGGAAATCCCCTCATACACCCTTCAGGAAGGGGCGTCATCTCGGCATTTACCCATACTTGCCTACTTTGGAAAACTAGTTTCAGGGAGAGTATAGTTAGTAGTAGAATTTTGCATAGTGTCCCATTAAGGGGGCGTATCATGCTCGACCCAAAGGGCGTGTCTAGTTCCATATTTGGAGAGATTGTGAACATGGCGCCTAGAAGCCTGGGTGTGCACTGCTACATCTGAGAGGAATCTTGTAAAATGACTTATGTCCAAATGTAGATGAGCGCCAAAGCAGTTAGTAGGAGCTACTATACTTGGTAAAGTGCTGGGAACTGGCGCTGATGATTCAATGTAATTTATCTATCTTTCATTCCTTTTTCCCAAAAAAATATAACAGTGTAATGTGGGCTAGGTGAATGCAGGAGGGTAGGCAACTATGCATCTGCCCAGTGTCTGCTTAGCATCAGCCAGGTCATAGAACATTACCAGAGCAGGGATTCTAGTGATAGATAAACATATAGGAGGATCCTGCAGAACATTGTACTAGAAGCACTCAGCAGTATGTCCTGAGCCCACAACAGACACAGATGAGAGCTTATATATTATCACAACGTGGTTATTGTACACATATCATTGGTACGACCTCACCTAGAGTAATAGGAGTGAGTGGGGACTAGCCGGGAGAGACCGTAAACTATTAGTCTGGGCTCCCAAGGCCATGCAGTGCTCCCATTGTCTTGCTGGTATTAGGATGGGGGCAGGGAGATATCAGTGAAAGGATAGGGGGAGATAAAAGGGGGGAAGGTAAGAGAGAATAAGGTGGTAGGCGACAGGACAAGTAAAGGGGGAGGATCAGAGAGAGCAAGAGGGCACACCATAAGGATTGTTGTGACTCACCAGCAGCTTTAAAGTTAAAAAGAAGCAATGGACCGTCCTAAGAGATCCAGAGAAGTGCCAGCGAAATTTAAGGGACCGGAGCAGCAGCAGAAGAAAGCAAGGAGGGCTCCAGCAGCAGGAGATCTGAGATCGGCACCAGGAGGGCAGCATCCAGCTGTGGACCGGGCCGGCCAAGAGGAGGAAAGAGGCACAAGACAGGACTCCAGCAGCGGGCAGCAGCGCCGAAGAGATGCAGCAGCAGCCGGGACATACACACAGAGTCGGGTAGGAGCATCCCCAGGGCCGCACTCGCAGCCAGAGCGCAGCCCGTCCCCTCCTTACCCGACTCCCAGCAGCAGAGGGCACAGAGCGTTGTCTGTCCCCTGCGGCCCCCCTCCCTCTGAGGGGTTAACAGAGGACGCCCGGCTCCCACTACAATCTCCGCAAGAACAGAGATCAGCACCCGACCCCCGCTACCGCACAGCGCCGCTCAGCCTCATTCAGGACCCGGCGACTGACCCCCAGGAGGAGGCAGCGCCATTCAGCAGCAGCCAGCGCTTGGCGGCATCTCCCGGCCACATTAGGTCAGCCTGCACACAACCTTCCCTACCCCCCTGGGAACCCCGCCGCAGTGTGGCCCATGCAGGGAGCCCCGTCGCAGGCAGCACCTTTCGCTCCCTACCAATTCGGGGCATTTGGTTATTACACCCAGCCAAGCCACACATCACAGCATGCAAACCCCCCAGGGCTGCATTACCCGCAGCTCGGCCATATGCCATATGGGCCAAACAATAATGCATGACCCTTCCCTGCTGCACCAGCGCAAACAGGTGCAGAGGCACCCAGTAGCACGGCCGCAAACGCCTGGCCACAGACCACCCCCTCAGAGTTCAACCCCGTACCCTCACGGCACCAAAACTCATCCATAGCACCCGCGCAATACGCAGGGTATCAACCCCAAGGGCAACAGGGGTTTGAGCACAGTTTTAGGCAGGTGGCCACTAACCCAGGGGCTTATCCCTCAATGCCAACCCAGTGGCACTACCCCCAACTCGGACATTCTTGGCAAACAGCACCACCACCTTCACAGCATCAAGGGACACAGCAATCCAATGGGCACTCACGACAGGAAGAATCTACAACCATAAATTGCCCGCCCCAAGGTCAGCCAAGCAATACAATGGATAGTAACACCAGGCCAGCAACCTCAAGCACGATACCTGCCGGCGAGCAAGGGGCAGTAGGTAACATCACGGCAACAAGTGCAAGACGGATACCAGAGGCAGCGGCGGCAAGCACTTCTCCGGAGAATGGTCAAGTCAGCACAGGAGCGGCCGAGAGCAGTGGTGAGTCAAATGCAGGGTCATCAGACTCTGATTCCGATACAGGAGACATTGATAGTGAGGCAGAGGCAACCAACCCAGGACAGGCCAAACTCTTTAAAATACTTAGAAAGATGAGGAAGAGGGAAAAGGACAGCAGGAAGAAAAGTAAGAAAACCAAGGGCAAGGAGTCAGAGGAGAGGGAATCTCTTACATGCGCATCCACAACCATTGACAGGGGGGTGCGTAGCGCAGTGTCAAAAGACATAAAAACTGGGAAATACCTGGACATCTTCGCCATTACAAAGGAGACAAAGAAAGCATGTGAGCTGGCAGCTAACAAGGGGCCAGCGGCTGAGGCAGAATATAAAACGTACAACAGATGGCTAAGTGGGATGTACAAATTTGCAGCGTGTTATCTCAAGACCAGGCCGAAGGAGAACATGAATGTGCTGATATACATGAACATAATACATGACATGGTGGAAAACAGCAAGGCAAACACATGGAGGGCTTACGAAGAAGCCTTCTGCAGGAAGCACAGTGGCCGGAAGGTGCTTACATTAGGAGAGAAAGATGTAGAAATTTGGCTGGATGTGACACAACCCAAGGAAGAGGAGCAGTCCAGCGAACAGGGGAATTGGGCGGGGAGGCCTAGTTTTCAAGGGAAGGCAAGTGGCAAATGCTTTGCGTACAACCGTGCCCAGTGCACAAGAGGTCAGAATTGCAGGTTCATGCACGCATGCTCTCAATGTGGGAAGGAGCACCCAGCAAAAGAATGCAGTGGAAGGGCAGGCGGTTTCCCTGGAAAAAAATCAGAAGGAGATCAGCGGTTTAAGTAAGGCCATTACTCTAGTGAAATTGGGAGGCATTTAAAAATGGCAACGCATATGCAAAGAACTTGTTAAGGCAGCGATGCCCAGGGAGGTATTCACAACACCCTACAGGAACAGGGGTCTCCAGTGGTCTGTTTTCTTTGCAGGAGGAAAATGGGGACTCCCGGAACGGGGTCCAAGGGTGAGATATGGGGGGGAAGCATTTCAGTTCATGTAGTTCATGTGATGGTTATCATGTAGGTTTTAGTTTGATAGGGCGAGGGAAGGTCACGGTGAGGTGGTGGGCTATTGTTTTAGGAACCTAGCGTTGGCGGAAGTACTGCGGGCCAGACAAAGTTTGGCACCAGGAAATGGAGGCACCCCAGAAGAGGGGGTGCAAGATCCAAGGCCTGGCGTCGGAGGGGGCAATTGGGGGACCCCGGGCGGTTACAGGTTTCAGTTGCGAGAAGGGGTCCCCACCCCCGGGCGGCTTGATTCAGTTACGTTGGAGGGCTGGTGGACCGCAGTGCTACCTATGCAATTTGATTAAATAAACAGCATCTAGGTTACAGCAGAGATGGTCCTAACAGAGGCGGAAGTAATGCGGGCCAGCCAAAGTTTAGCGCCAGGAAATGGAGGCACCCCAGAGGAGGGGGTGCAAGATCCAAGGCCTGGCGTCGGAGGGGGCAATTGGGGGACCCCGGGCGGTTACAGGTTTCAGTTGCGAGAAGGGGTCCCCCCCCGGGCAGCTTGATTCAATTACGTTGGAGGGCTGGTGGACCGCAGTGCTATCTATGCCACCTAAGAGAGTAGGATGATAGTTGTTATCTGATAAAATAAATGTGACCTCAATTCGCCAAAATAAATGACTCAGTTTGGTTATTCCAGGTAAAGAGGAAAAGGGAGGGGGGAGGCTTTAAGGGTGGGGTTGGTTAGTCTGTTTAAGGTAAAAGGAATAGCGGGAGCATCAGACGCTCAGAGGTTTAATAGGAGCGAGCAGCAACTAGCCGGGAGACACCGTAAACTATTAGTCTGGGGGCTCCCAAGGCCATGCAGTGCTCCCATTGTCTTGCTGGTATTAGGATGGGGGCAGGGAGATAGCAGTGAAAGGATAGGGGGAGATAAAAGGGGGGAAGGTAAGAGAGAATAAGGTGGTAGGCGCCTCCCCACGGGAGTAGACCATACTTAAGGACAGGACAGGTAAAGGGGGGAGGATCAGAGAGAGCAAGAGGGCACACCATAAGCATTGTCCCACCAACCCACCCATGGACGAAGAAGGAGCAACATCCAAATAGCATCTAGTTACAGCAGAGATTGGCTTAACAGAGGCAGAAGTACTGCGGGCCAGCCAAAGTGTGGCGCCAGGAAACGGAGGCACCCCAGAAGAGGGGGTGCAAGATCCAAGGCCTGGCGTCGGAGGGGGCAATTGGGGACTCCGGGCGGTTACATGTTTCAGGTGCGAGAAGGGGTCCCCACCCCCGGGCGGCTTGATTCAGTTACGTTGGAGGGCTGGTGGACCGCAGTGCTACCTATGCAATTTGATTAAATAAACAGCATCTAGGTTACAGCAGAGATGGTCCTAACAGAGGCGGAAGTAATGCGGGCCAGCCAAAGTTTAGCGCCAGGAAATGGAGGCACCCCAGAAGAGGGGGTGCAAGATCCAAGGCCTGGCATCGGAGGGGGCAATTGGGGGACCCCAGGCGGTTACAGGTTTCAGTTGCGAGAAGGGGTCCCCCCCGGGCGGCTTCATTCAGTTACGTTGGAGGGCTGGTGGACCGCAGTGCTATCTATGCCACCTAAGAGAGTAGGATGATAATTGTTATCTGATAAAATAAATGTGACCTCAATTCGCCAAAATAAATGACTCAGTTTGGTTATTCGAGGTAAAGGGGAAAAGGGAGGGGGGAGGCTTTAAGGGTGGGGTTGCTTAGTCTGTTTAAGGTAAAAGGAATGGCGGGAGCATCAGACGCTCAGAGGTTTATTGTGTTCAGTTCTGGAAGGATATAAATACATTAGAGACCATACTTGCCTACCCTCCCGCATCTTGCGGGAGGCTCCCGACTTTTGCATCTGCCTCCCGCTGCCCCGCAATCCCCCTCCTTCCTCCCGGTTTTTTATAATCCTCCATTAAAATTTGGACTGCGCATGCGCGCATACTGAATTGGCGGGGGACGGGGCCTGTATGGGAAGTCACAGTACAGTGGTCTGTGCACAACCCTGCGGTGGCCGAGCTGCTGTGGGGTAGATTTATTATAAGAGCGCCGCTATAACACTCCCTGCTTCGCCTCAGTAGCGAGGCGAAGCAGGAGGGGACACCGACAAGATCTACTAAGATCTTGCCGCCGAAGCGGGGAGCGCTAACTCCCCCCTCCGGCGATGTCCCCTCCAGCTGAGTGTTAACTGACGCGCTGTCTGCTTCTCCCCGGCCGGCTGGACTGCGCATGCGCGGGATCTCGCTACTCACGCGAGATCCCAGCGCAGCTCAGAGCCAGCAGCAGGGACAGTGCTGTCCCTGCTGTAGGCATAGGACATCGCCGACTGCAGCTGGCGAAGTCGATAGCTGCAGGCGGCGGAACGGTCAGCGATGCTGACCGTTCATAAATTAGGTTTCAATGGTGAGCACTGTACTTAAAATAGTACATGCGCTATGTCACAGCCCCCCACTGCCGGCGTTACAGCGGGTTTAATAGATGAGGGGAAGCGCTATCCCCTGCTTTAGAGCACTGGGATAGCGCTGCGCATATGCCCCACACCGACCATTAATAAATCTACCCCTGTGTGCGCAGACCGGCACTTTGTGCATTGGGAGAAGCTGAGAAGGGAGAGCCAGCTGCTGGGGCTTCACTGAGGCTGGCCCCGCCCACCACACTGAGGCTCCGTGTGTCAGATTCAGCCCTGCTGCTCTCACAGCTCCTCTGCCTGTGCTGTGCAGTGTGCTGACTTCCTGCAAGTCCTGGCCTAAAATGAAGAACACAGCCAGGTGAGTGCTGCTGTGGGTACTGAGGGAATGGGATCTGTGTATAATGTGCATGTGTGTGTGTACTTACTGGTTGTAATAATGGGGGGGTCTGTGTATAATATACTATTGTGCTGTGTGTATTGAGTGTAATATGGGGGGGCTGTGTATAACTACTATGTTGTGTGTGTGTGTGTGTGTGTGTGTGTGTGTGTGTGTGTGTGTGTGTGAATGTACTCAATGCAATATGGGGGGTTGTATAATTTACTGTTGTGTGCTGTGTATTATAATGTACTATGGTGTAATATCAGAGTTGCCTACCCTCCCGCATTTAGCGGGAGGCTCCCGATTTTTACCAGAGCCTCCCGGTCCCCCGCAAACCTTGATCAAGCTCCCGGTTTTTGCAGGTACCAGCGCGAAAACTACACTGCGCATGCGCGAGGAGGTAACAAAACAGATGTTTAAAGTTGGGATGCGCAACCTCACTTTACTTAGAAGCCGGCACTGCACTAGTGTATTTATGGGTAGCGGCTTCTCTGACAGGCAGCAAGAGGCCTATCTGCCGCTGCCACCGTCGCCTCCTGCTGCCGCTACTGCTGCAGCTGTCCGGCCCGGCTGACAGTGCAGGGTGACAGCTGCCCCTTCAGCCTAGAGCAGGCAGCCACAATCAGCTGGGGACTGCACACGCCAGGCAGGCTGCGGCTCCGTGACTGCGCGTCCCAGGGAAGAGGAGGAGATCCCTGTCTCCTTCATCAGCCTGGCTGGCTACTCCCACATGGCGGCCAATGACAGAGCTCATAATCCTACCAGCCCCTGAGACCGGATCCTCTATTCCTCCCAGCCTCAGGCAGCACCACAATGTATGTTACAATATACAGTATAAGAGGTTGGGGGGGCAATAGGTGTATAAAGAGTTTATATGGTGGGTTAGTGATAGGAAGGTATACATATTAGATGTGGGGGGATGATAGTCATATATGTGTGTATAATGGAAGTGGGAGGGGGTAATAGTAATATATGTATGTATAATGGATGTGTGGGGGCTTATAGTAATATATGTACAGTATGTATAATGTATATAATGGATGTTTGTGGGGCATATATGTGTGTGTGTATAATAGATTGTGTGTGGGGGTTTATATACATATATGTATGTATGATGGATGTGGGGGGTTAGGTTTTGGCACTAGCGGGAGTGTTAGGGTCGGCTGCAGGTGGGGGGTAGGGTTAGGCTGCAGGAAAGGAGGGAACAACATTAAATGTTTACCATTTGATGGCAACAAACATCGTAATGCCACCATCGAATGGTAAAAATACTACCATCGGGAAAAAAAATCGATGGTAGTGAAACATCGCGATGAGATGGCTAAAATCTCCCTGAAACTAGTTTTCAAAAGTAGGCAAGTATGTGTAATATGTGGGGCAGACTTGCCTTCCCTCCTGCTTTTAGCCAAAGTCCCCCCGCTGCCTTGCAATTTGAAGCACAGCACCAGTATTCCCCAAAGATGCCCCCTCTTACAATGTGATTGCTCACGCTCAAGTTTAGAACAAACAGGGATGAGGCTTGAAAGGATGGCTGGTAGTCCTGTGGGAAGAACACAGCATGTGGCCTCGCCCCAAGCAGTGTGTCACCCCACCCCAAGCAGTGTGTCACCCCGCCCCAAGTAGTGTGTTGATCACCATGCTTACAGACAGCCCTCTCTTGCTCACATCCCCCTCCCCCATCCACGGCATCCCTGACCCCCCCTCCCTCACAAGTATCCCTCTTATGCTCACTCTCCTCACATCCCCCCATCCATGGCATCCCTGACCACCTCCCCACCCCACACATATTCCCCTCTCCTGCTCACTTTCTCCTCACATCCCCCCATCCATGGCACCCCTGACCACCTCCCAACCCCACCCCCACACTTATACCCCTCTCCTGCTCACTTGCTCCTCACATCCCCCCATCCATGGCACCCCTGACCACCTCCCAACCCCACACATGTGCCCCTCTCCTGCTCACTTTCTCCTCACATCCCCCCATCCAAGGCACACCTGACCACCTCCCCACCACACACATGTACCCCTCTCCTGCTCACTTTCTCCTCACATCCCCCCATCCATGGTACACCTGACCACCTCCCAACTCCACACTTATACCCCTCTCCTGCTCACTTTCTCCTCACATCCCCCATCCATGGCACCCCTGACCACCTCCCTACCCATGTACCCCTCTCCTGCTCACTCTCCTCACATCCCCCTTTTCCAAAGGCACTGAGGTTAGAGCCTGTGGTTGGAGTATTGTAGATGTACATTGTTCATTGCTGTCTCCTCTCCCAGGGCATGAATCCAGCATGAGCGAGACCTGGCTGCTGACATCTGACATCGGCCGGTCCCCCACAGTCACCTCCATGCTACCTGGTTAGTGCTCTCTTCTGCAGCTGCTTTCTGATACCTCTCTCTGGGCGGGATTCTCTAAGCTAAAAATGCGGTAAAAACCCCGTTATCGGGGTTTTTACCGCATTTTGGGATGCTGTAAGCATCCCCCGCCGGGTTATCACGGCGGGGGGCATCGCCAGAAAAATCTGGCGATGCCCCATAGAAGCCAATGGGCTTCTATCGCAACCCTCCGCCGCCCCGCGCCGACCCCCCGCCGCCCCGCATCGCCCCCTCCCCACTCACCTGTGTCCGGGCAGCACAGCGCAGTGCTGCCCGGACCTGTGACCTCCTCCCTGCACTGATCCTCTTCCGGGTGCAGGGAGGAGGAGAGCCCGGCGCAGCAGCAGCAGCGCCGGGTGTGTGAGGGAGGGGGGAGCCGCCGGGACCTGCTGGGATCCAGCGACTCTCACCGCAAAGGACAGCTCTTAACGCAAGAGCTGTCCTTTGCCTTAATTATCGCATATGTTACAGCATATGCGATAATTAAATATGCGATGCGCGGCGAAGGGGGGCGGAGATTCTTAGAGAATCTCCCCCTCTCTCCCTTACACCCTCTCTCTCACCCCTTCTCTATCTTCCCACTATCACTGACACCGTGGGGGAAATTTACTAAAGGAAATGTGTAAAAAATAGGTGTAAAAATATGTGTATTTGTATCCAGAAATACACTTATTTTTTACATTTACTATCCCGAAAATACGGCAATTCGTATTGATGTGCTATCAATACGAATTGCCGTATTTTCGGGATAGTAAATGTCAAAAATAAGTGTATTTCTGGATACAAATACACCTATTTTTACACCTATTTTTTACACATTTCCTTTAGTAAATTTCCCCCCTTTTGTCTTTCTCACCCCCTTCTCTCTCCCCTTCTCTCAGTGCTTCTCTCTATTGATGACACCCTCTCTCTATATATTGTACCCTTTCTCTCTTCCCCCTCTCTATCCCGGACACCATCTCTTTCTTACTGCCTCTCTCTATCCCCAACACCATCTCTCTCACCCCCTTTCTCTTTCCTCTCTCTCTCTCTCTATCCCTGGCATCTTTTTTTATCTTCCCTCTCTCTATCCCTGACACCCTCTCTCAGTCCTTTCTGTCTTTTCTCTCTCGCCTCCTACTCTCATCCCTTTTTCATCCCCTCTCTATCTCCATATCCCTTCTCACTCTCACCCCCCTCTCTCTATCCCTGAGACCCTCTCTCTAGTCCCTTTCTCTCTCTCAATTCCCCCATTTCTCTATCCATGACACCCTCTTTTTCTCACCCCCTTCTCTCTCACCCACTCTCTATCTGTGACACCTCTCACTCCTCTCTCAATCCCTGACATTATCCCACCCCCTTTCTTTCCTCTCACAGCCCCTCTCTCTATACATAAAATCATCTGTCACCCCCTTTTTCTCATGCCCTGTCTCTGACACCCTCTATCTCCCCATTTCTCTCTTTCCTCTCTATCAGCCCCTCTCTCTATCCATGACATCATCTGTCACCCTCTTTTTCTCATGCCCTCGCTCTCTGACACCCTTTATTTCCCCATTTCTCACTACCCTCTCTCTCTCAGACCCTGTCTGTGACGCACTCTCCCTCTTTCACCCCATCTATCTCTCATCTCCCGCAACTCTCTCTATCCTGGGCACTCTCTCTCTCACCCTATCCCTATCCTTGACACTTTCTCCCTCTTTCTGTCATTCTCTCACTTTTCCTTACATCAATTTTCTTTCGCTATATCTCACACACCCTGACACACTCTCATTCTCCTCCTGCCATTTCCTCAATTTACCTCTCCCCCCCCCCCCCCTGACATTCTCTCACACACATAAACTTTCTCTCTTTCACTGCTCTCTCTTTGTCCCTCTCTCTCATTCGCAAAGGGTGGGACCTGCAGAGGAAACCCAGTCACTGGCAGATGTGCTAGCACACTGCGGGACAGCTGTATTAAGCTTCAAAAAATTATAAAAACACAATGAGCTAAAGTACCAGCCAATCAGCTCACTGTCATTTTTCAACTATAAGCATGTAAGCCTGTAGCAGAGCAGTTAGGAGCTGATTGGCTGGTACTTTATCACTTTCATTTTATCACTTTTTTGAAGGTTAGTACATCTGGCCCTGAATGTCATGGAGAGGCTGTTTGTTGGCAGTGGTGGCCTCAAACCCCCCAAGGTGCCCTATTTAAAAAAGAAAATTAAGAACTTTAAAATATATATACTTTAAAGTTGTAGTTCCCACCAGCGCCAGATTCAAGTATGTCAAATGTATAATATGTCAGATATACTGTGTAATGTCAATACTGTATGTAGCCCTCCTGTGTTATGTCAATGTGTAGCCCTGTTATGTGATGTCATGCTGTGTAATGTAGCTGTGATGTCAGGGAGTAGCCCTTCTGCTTAATGTAGCTGAGAGATCAGTGTGTAGCCAGTACTGTGCTTTGTAGTTTAGTTTTTACCTGCCACTGCAGGACACACCGCTGAGTGACGGTAGACACGCCCATATGTGGGGATAGACACACCCCTTAGGTAGCGCGATGCCTTTTCGGCGCAATCTATAATCTCCCTGAAACTACTTTTCAAAAGTAGGCAAGTATGTTAGAGACTGTACAAAGAAGGGCAACTAAAATGGTGCATGGCCTACATCACAAAACGTACCAGGAAAGACTAAAAGATCTTAATATGTATACTTTAGAGCAGAGAAGGGATAGGGGGGACATGATAGAAACTTTCAAATATATCAAGGGTTTTAACAAGGTACAGGTGGGAGACATTTGTGAAATCTATCACGGGTAAGTATATGATTTTCCTTTCTTTGCAGGTTTCCCTTCTTAGGCTCGTACACAACTCTTGTCAGTATTCAACAATTTATTATTTAATTTCAAGTGCAATATAGTATGCAATAGATATAATTCAAGTAATCACAAAATAATTGGAAGATTTTATTGTTCTGGAACAGCAAGAATCTGTCCTCAATTCGATACTCCCACTCTCTCTCTAAGGGCCTTATTTTGGTTCATTCTTTCTGACAAAATCCTTCTTAGATGGGCAAAACCATGTGCACTGCAGGTGGGGCAGGTGTTACTTGTGCAGAGAGAATTAGATTTGGGTGGGGTTTTACTTCAAAGTGAGATCTATATTGCAGTGTAAAAATAAAGCAGTCAGTATTTTCCCTGCACAGAAACAAAATTACTCACCCAAATCTAATTCTCTCTGCACATGTTACATCTGCCCCACCTGCAGTGCACATGGTTTTGCCCATCTAAGAAGGATTTTGTCAGAAAGAATGAACCAAAATAAGGCCCTAAGACTGGAGAGGTTATGACATAAATAATCCCACCTGCTTGCTACAAAATAAACAAGTTATTTGAGGTACTAATGAAATATATATATGGAGCTAATACAATTCAAACAGTTCAATACAATTACAATGTATCACATCAACATAACATGCATAGGTTTAAAAATAAAAATCACTTTAGTATTTTTACGCAAACATGTATAAATCCCCCAAGTGTACACTAGTCTTTGTAGGATACAATTAAGCACTTTGTATCTTCTGCAGAGTTTACTCACTGACCAAATCCTGTTACCACTGATGCTGCTTTCCCACTGCAGACCAGTTTAAAGTACTGGTAATCTTAAATGGTATTTAAAACGGTATTAGCATTCCCACTGCAGCAGATTACCGTTTTAAATACCATTTAAGTACCATTCCCATTGCAGTGAACCGTGTATAATGTAGAGTGCCTAACCCCCCCCCCCTTCCCCCAGTGTAAAGAGTGCCTAATCCCCCCCCCCCCCCCCCCCAGTGTAAATAGTGCCTAACCCCCCGTACCTGCCCTGTGCCCCCACCTCCCCTCCCCTTGTACCAGAGCCGGCCTTAGCCTAAATGATGCCCTAGGCAAGATTTTGTCTGTTGCCCCCTAGCACCGCCACTAGTTCCGCCTCTGACCCTGCTCCCCTTTCCCAGCACCATTAACCCTCATCATAGCAGTCATCATTTTGGTGCTCCTACCTGCATTATTTTAAATAGAAACAGTGCACACAATCGGTGCGCAGCCCAAACAGGGGTGTGTTCTTGCTGGGAAGGGGCATGGCCACACAATAGTACCCCCAATTCAAATTATGCCACACAGTAGTGCAACTTTATTCACATTATATCATGCGATGGTGTCCCTTATTCACGTTACATCACACAGTAGCACCACTTTACCTTTCTATACATTACTCCTCACATTATTCACATTATACCCTAAGAAAAAAATCCTGAGAAAATATTGTATTTTTAGCACCTCCATTGTCACACTGCAACTCAGCACAAAGCAGTGTGTGCTGGGCAGAGGAGAAGAGCTGCAGCTGCTGCTGTCACTTAAGGGGAGGGACTCCGGGGCCCCCACTGGGCCCTTCCATCAGACTTTGGCCTGGGTAATTTGTACCCCCTACCCCTTTCTCTCGGCACCCCTGATAATACCACACAGTAATGCGCCTTACACATGACACACATTATTAATGTCCTTATAACCATAATGCCCCTACACAATATGCCAACCTTTATTAATGCCCTTCATACACATAATGACACACATAATGTCCCTTACACATATGTTGCACATTATTAATGCCCTTATACACATGACACACATAACGCCTGTTACACATATGTTGCACATTATTAATGCACATAATGCCCCTTACACATATGCCGAACACTACTGCACAACCAACCCACCCGCAGACAGCACTCGCACAGCCGCCAACACTGTGTCCTCTGCCTCTGCTTGGATACAGATGTTTCCTCATACATCTTGACTCAATAGGCCATGCAGCTCCTGGCCAGTTCTGCTAACGTTGGGTGCATTTTTTGCTGAAAATTCGTCTTATTTACATCGTTATGACCAGCACACACAAGGAGCTTCTAATGATTAAAATGATATGTGGCATGCCTATATTCTGTGAGCGACTGTAGCTGTACCTGCATACGGAATGCTATGTTACAGTTATTTTCATGAATACACTATTTCATATGCAGGTACAGCCTCACTCACACACAGAATATAGGCATGCTGCATATCAATTTAATCAGCAGAAGCTGCTGATGCCCCTAGGCATTCCAAATGCCCTAGGCAATTGCCTAGTTGGCCTATGCCTAAGGCCGGCCCTGCCTTGTACTTACCTGTGGGCAGTGGGGAGGCAGCGGGGGTCATTGCAGGGTCCATGCAGGATACAGGCAGTCCCAGTGCCTGATGAGACCTAGTAGTTCTCACTTTGCGCATGTGTAATGAGTGCACGTGCATACTAATGAGCCGCTCATTACATGTGCGCATATGTAATTAGCGGCTCATTAGTATGCACGTGCACACATTACACATGCACAAAGTGCGAACTACTAGGTTTCATCAGGCACTGGGACTGCCTGGAGGCTAAATAACGTTTAAGAGGCATTCCCATTGCCTCTTAAACATTATTTAGCCGTGTAGGACTCTGCTTTGAAAACGGGTTGAAATACCGTTTAACTTTAAACGGTATTTCAACTCCGGCGCTTTCCCACTGCAGCCTTAAACGGTATTTTGCCCTCAAAAATCGGCAATATACCGTTTTAAGACTGCAGTGGGAAAGGGGCATCAGTCACTAACGTCCTCACCTGAGTCCTGTAAGGTGAGTGGTTCAATAATGGCAGAGGTAACTTTCCTTTAGAAAGTATTTGTAATCCACAGAAATAGAAGAAATAAAAATAAATACTTTAGGCGTCTGTTAAATATTTACTATTAGATGTAGGTTTTAACTCCTAAGATACAGTACATTCTTGAGTATAGCTTTAGATTAACTTGTATAGCTCCTTATTAAGCTGCCTTGTATATAAAGCTTCTGAATGTCCTGTAGTTGAAATTATTATAGTCTTCTCTTGGAAACTAGGTATGTCATTGGTTAAGTAAGGATCCCTGTCACTGCAGTGTAGCTGATGTCTTTCCTTTTCTCTCTGCTGCAGCAGATGTAACTTCCCTGTAGCTTTCCACTGTTGGACTGGATTATAATTACTTTACTGCTTGCACTAAATAGCTAGTGCAGGGTTGCCGACCCTCCCGGAATTTCCGGGAGTCTCCCGAAAATCGGGTCCCCCTCCCGGCCCCCCGGAAGGGTGGGCAACCCTCCCGGATTCAGGGGGGACCCCCGCTGTCCCCCGGATCGCGGCATTAAAATGCCGCAATCCTCGGGTCTCAGAGGAGGGGGACGGAGCTAAAATGACACAATCATTTTAGCCCCGCCCCCTCCACGGAGATCCCTGAATTCGCTGGTTTAACAGCATGGGGGCAGGGCTTAGTGATGTCACGCTTAAGCCCCGCCCCCTGAGCGGCTACTGAAACTCTCCGGGCTTCTCCTGGAGAGGAGAATAAGAAGGTCGGCAACCCTAAGCTAGTGTCTCTTTATGTGCTGGGTTACTGGTCTTAACCTCTGCTGAAGATCTGAGCAATGTTTAATGTGCACTTAATCCTTATTACACTGGCACTCTGTCCCTCTCCGTAATGCTGCTGCTGAGAGACGTTTTTACTATCTGTCAGTCTCCCTCAGACTGGACTTCTCTGTGTAGCTATAGGATATACTGAGGGGGCTGGGCAGCACTCACCACTCCCCACTCGTTTTGTCATGCAAGTCTCAGCATTTACTCAGCTCTGTTGCCGCCTCTTATGACTAATGTAGGGTACACACCAGGACGACCACCGTCGTCCACGACCGATAGACGACCATGGAACGATTTCCCTTGGACTTCCTGGGAGCTCCCAGGCAGTCCCCAGCAAACGATTAGCAAAAATTGTGTTTTTTTTTGCGGAACGATCTAGATCCGATCCCGATGCGCCCGTGATGGTCGTTAAGACGGTCGGATCGCTGGTTTTTGTTTTTTTGCAAGAACACATGCGACCGTCGTCAGATTGGCCTTTGAAATTTGAATGAAGGGGCTGGACTAGCAGTGGGGGATAGGAATAGCAGCAGCCATTTTAAACCAGTGTATTTCTGCTTTGTTACTAGTGAGGCTTGGTTTATACCTGCTGAACGCTGGACATAGCTATTTACACATTACTTTGTTTTGCCTGCCGTTACAAAGTGTCTTTTAACCCTGCACTATGGAGAATGCAGTGATGGGTAGTCACCAGCAACAGTACCTGCTCTATTATGCAGTGCTGAAGCTCAGGCGTCAGAGAGCCCAGCGCAGGAGAGAAAGATCATGCTGGACAAAGCAGTGGCTACTGCAGCCTCAGACTCGTTCGCACATGCCACTGCTCAGGGACATCAGGGAAAATAACCCAGACGATTTTCGGAACTTCTTGAGGATGGATGATGCCACATTCCAGGAATTGCTGCGTCTGGTGACTCCCCACATCGAGAAGCAGGATACCAAGTATCGCATGGCTATCCCTGCTGAGGAATGGCTGGTGGTGACCCTGAGGTTTCTGGTGACAGGACGGTCTCTTGCTGACCTGAAGTTTGGATCCCTCATCTCCCCGCAAGCTTTGGGCCTCATCATCCCGGAGACCTGCAAAGCCATTGTGAAGGTGCTGCAGTACCAGTATTGCAAGGTAAGGATGAAAAATACACCGTACACTTTATTCTGCAAACAAAATATTTTTATTTATAATTTAGGCCTAGGACAGAAACAGGTTTTTTAGGCCTTTCATATGTAAAACATGTAAAATAGTAAATAGATTTATTGTGTCAACACAAATATATTATAATACCATATATAAAAGATATTGTACAAAAACACACACTATATATAAACATTTAAGTATGTATGACCCAGTTTAAACTTTCCCAATAAGTACGGGCTACTGTGTGGCAGAGGATGTCTGCCGCAGATATGTAAAGGCTGCGGCCCACATGGCGCATGGCGCAGATGCAATGGTCCCGGCCCCATTGATGTGCGCCATACGACATGTGAGCAGTGGCCATAACATACCTGCAGCTGAGACCATGGGCAGTATTCAATGAGAAAAGTTCTCCGTGTTTTGTGGAGAATTTGTGCTTTGTTCGCCTTGGATGGAGCATTTTGCTCTCCAAAAGCGAGCAACCCTATTCAATGTGAAGTATTCTCCGTCTTTTTAAGTGATTTTCTCCGTCTCTCTCCGTGTAGCAATTCTCCATCTTTTGATGGAGAGCTGGAATGTGAACTTTTGAATGTAAAGGTTTTTTTTTTAAATTTTGGTGTAAAAAAATCAGGTTTTTTTTCCTGTGAAGGGGCATGTTATTTTTATTCATGTGCTTATAGCACATGAATATATATTTAATTTTAAAAAAAATATTTTTTTACATTTTTTTTTTTTTTTTACACAGTGCAGCCAGCAGGGGGCTCGAGCCGCTCATTAGATATTCATATATTCACTGCAGCCGAACGTAACTATGCACGAACGGTGCAGTGAATACTGGGTCCCCCGCTGGCTATAGGGGGGTGCAGCCTGGGTCCTGGAGAGCCCCCCTCCCCTCCACAGTCCTCTGGCTGCTTCCGGCTCCCTGAAAGCTCCCTGCTCCCTGCAGGCGTTAAGACTCGCCGCGAGTGTCGGCGAGTCTTAACCACATTGAATAGAGGGAGCAGGAGTGGCAGCGAGCCCTCCGGAACACGGAGAGTGCATGGAGAGCTAAATAAAACGTTCTCCATGCACGTAGAACTTTTTCATTGAATACTGCCCCATGTCTGCCGCACAGTACCCCATACTATTGGCAAAGACAAAAGGGCAATAAATGGAGTTTGCTCTCCAGATTGAGGATAATCCTGTTCTCCCTCTGGTAATGCAGGTACAGGTAGCAGCATATAAAAAAAAAAAAAAGACACTCTGGTAACTTCTGAAACAGGCCCTTACAACAGTAGGGATAAGGTACTGTGTGGCAGAGGATGTCTGCTGCAGATATGTAAAGGCTGCGGCCCACATGGCGCATGGCGCAGATGCAATGGCCCCGTCCCCATTGATGTGCACCATACACCATGTGAGCAGTGGCCATCACATACCTGCAGCTGAAACCATGTCTGCCGCACAGTACCCCATACTATTGGCAAAGACAAAAGGGCAATAAATGGAGTTTGCTCTCCAGATTGAGGAGAATCCTGTTCTCCCTCTGGTAATGCAGGTACAGGTAGCAGCATATAAAAAGGAAAAAAAAGACACTCTGGTAACTTCTGAAACAGGCCCTTACAACAGTAGGGATAAGGTACTGTGTGGCAGAGGATGTCTGCTGCAGATATGTAAAGGCTGCGGCCCACATGGCGCATGGCACAGATGCAATGGCCCCGTCCCCATTGATGTGCACCATACGCCATGTGAGCAGTGGCCATCACATACCTGCAGCTGAAACCATGTCTGCCGCACAGTACCCCATACTATTGGCAAAGACAAAAGGGCAATAAATAGAGTTTGCTCTCCAGATTGAGGAGAATCCTGTTCTCCCTCTGGTAATGCAGGTACAGGTAGCAGCATATAAAAAAAAAAAGACACTGTGGCCCTTGTGTGGCAGAGGATGTCTGCTGCAGATATGTAAAGGCTGCGGCCCACATGGCGCATGGCGCAGATGCAATGGTCCCGGCCCCATTGATGTGCGCCATACGCCATGTGAGCAGTGGCCATCACATACCTGCAGCTGAAACCATGTCGATGGTAAATGATAAAATAGCCTATTTTTTAGGACAGATCCTCAAAAACAGGAGACTCTGGATCTTCTATCAGTAAAGAACTGTAGAATTGACGGTACTGGGGGGGTTGAGAAGGCTGTGTAGGTGTTGACTGGGTATGTGTTGGAAGTGTGCTCGACTGGCCTGGTACGGTGGTAGGTGGTACGGTGGCAGGCGGAGTAGGCACTGGTGATTCTAATGACAGTGGTGTGTCTGGTGCACTACCCATGCCAACTATGTTAGTGCCACTGTTGAGATACCCTAAACTGCGATTATACACCAACTCCATGCATAACTTTTCAAAAGTAAGTTGCTGGTCCGGAGCCATGTTGCGAACACACTCTGCCACATAAGTGAAGTAGTTGTCATGTTTGTCCGGGTTTCTTTGCAGGACTTGCTGTGCCCGCATCATAAATTCTCCATGTGCTGCTGCTTCTCCTTTTTTTCTTTTGCCACGCATTTTTTTTGGCACGGGGGAGTGGTGGAGTGGGTTCCAGGGTGGGTGGCGGAGTGCGTGCCGGAGTAGGAGCTTCGCTCGATGTGCATGCATTATCAGATAGGACAGACAGGTCTGGGGTTGCAGGTGGGTAGTCACCAAGCTGTAAAAAAATTGAACATGTTTACTAATCAATTCGATTTACTTCTAATTTCAGTTCCCTACCAGCGTGAATGAATGGAAAGTCATCGCAGAGGAGTTTGAACAGCGATGGAACTTTCCAAATTGCGGTGGAGCCTTTGATGGCAAACATGTCCGCATAGCCCAGCCTATCAATAGTGGTTCCTACTACTTTAATTACAAGGGCTATTTTAGCATTGTACTAATGGCTGTGGTGAATGCGAACTATGAGTTTATCTTCCTGGATGTAGGAAGGAATGGCCGTGCATCGGATGGTGGCACTTTCAAGGACACAAAGTTCTACGAAAGGCTCATAGCGAACACCCTTCACTTGCCATCTGTCCAGGAAACTAAACAGGGGCTTAACTTTGTGTTTGTGGCAGACGAGGCTTTTGGCCTGCACGAGCATGTCATGAAGCCATATGCGCAAAGGGGTCTGACTCATCACAAAAGGATCTTTAACTACAGGCTATCCAGGGCACGGAGTGTTGTGGAAAATGCTTTTGGCATCCTGGCTAGCCGGTTTCACATTTTCCACACTGCCATTAACCTGAGGGTGGACAAAATTGACTGGGTTGTCACGGCGTGCTGTGTCCTGCACAATTTGCTCCGCAGAAAAGCCACACAGCAAAGGGCTACAGGCACAGCACTCCAAGAAGACCAAGATCTGCCAGAGGAGGTAGTGCAGATATCCTCCTTGCAAACCCCAACACAACACTTCACAGGGAGTGCACGAGCCAAACAGGTGAGGGAAGAGTACATGGCCTACTTTAATGGGGAGGGGGCTGTGGATTTGCAGGAGGAATCAATTAGATAGCCCAAAAAATAGACTCACTGATGCAGACTGCGAATTCTCCTCCTCCTGCGCCGTGACTTCTTGGTTTTCCTTTTCGACCATCAGGACTACTCCTGTCCTCATCGACTCCTGGCTGAGGGTGAACGTCAACCTGTCGTAGTACCAGAGCGATGTTTGATACATCTCGTCGACTCCAGCACCAGACTTCTTTGCAGCCTCCACCTTCTTGTGTTCCTTTAAGAACACCGTGCGCAGATTCTGGATGCGTTTCCGCACCCATTCTACATTGGCCTCTGGGTGAAATGGGAGACTGTAGCGAGACAAGTCCTCCAAGGCTTGGGTTCTTTTCATTTTGTTCGAATACTCTTTGGATTTTGTTCGCCACAGGCATTCATGGGAACGATATTTCTCGATAAACCCTTCTAAAAATTCTTGTTCCTTTGCGTTGGACATTGGGACTGTAAAAAGATAAAACCATTTTAGTTGTTATAGTTATATCCATGTTTTGTTTCATATTTAAATTTTTATAGTTATAGTTACCAGTTTACCTAGTTCTTATGTTTTAAATATTTAAAATGTTAATAAACTTTTATGAAAACCACTATACATTTTATTGTGCAGATTGCTATTCACACACACAGGTGAATGGGGCCTAGCAGAGAGGAGTGCATGGAATACTGCAATGGTGGACAATGGTTATATGTATATATCAATATATACACAAACACACACACAGGTGAATGGGGCCTAGCAGAGAGGAGTGCATGGAATACTGCAATGGTGGACAATGGTTATATGTATATATCTATATATACACAAACACACACACACACACACACACACACACACACCATACTTGCCTACCCTCCCGCATTTAGCGGGAGTCTCCCGTTTTTTCAATCCTCCTCCCGCTCCCCCGCAAACCCCTCAGTTCCTCCCGGTTTTTGTCCCATTCCCCCAAAATTTTTGACTGCGCATGCGCGAACAGCATGTTTCGGGGGCGGGGCCTGAATGCGCGACGTCATGACATAATTTCTTATGCCGGCTACCGCGGGGCTGTGTGGGTAGCCGTAGCAGTTGAAACGAGCGGCAGCAGCGGGAGCCGGAAAGCGCAGCAGCATTAGACTGTGCCAGTGAGTGAGAGGGGCAGCGGGAGGCCGGGAGCAGCAGCACTACAGCAGTAAGTATAACTGTCTGACTGTAGCCTCTCTCCCCCATCCAGGGCCGTCTTCCCTCTCCTCCGCGCTGCCCTGTCATCGTACTGTAGTTTTATTATAGACACTGACAGGCAGCGGCGTCTCCCCGGATCCCCCCTCCTCCCCTCCCATCAGTGTGACACACTGTGGGCGGTATTCAATGAGCCAGAATCGCTGGTCACAGTGATCCAGATTTAACATTCGCCTGCCAATCGCCGGTTTTTTGCTGTGAATCGCCATGCATGGGGATTCGTGGGGAGTCGCCAAGTAACCCTATTCAACGTGGCTGAGAATCGCCGGCCCTAACGGCGATTCTCAGCCATACCGGCGTTTCCCTATACAGCCGCATTAATGTAGTCAGTTGTTTAAAAAAATGCAGAGAAATGCCAGAAAAAAGCAAATTACCCTGTACAAACGCTTCCCATACAGCATACGGCAAACGCTGGGTATTCTGCTCTACGGGCAAACGAAGGAGTGAGGTGGGGAGGAGAATCATGGGTAAGTGAGGTGCACCATGGGTAAGAAAAGTGCTTTGTGGGAGAAAAAAAAAATGCCTGAAAAAATTAAATATATATTTGTATAGCACTTCTACGACCATGACATCACACAAGGGCAGCAAATAATAATACATTAGACTTGCATAGTTAAATAGAACACTTCAAACCAATTATTTCACATGTTCCTATAAAAGTTCACCAGAAAAAAATGACGAGGGACACTCGGTGAGGAACGGCGATATGAAAGAAGAAAAAGGAATCGCCAACTTCTCATTGAATACACTTTTGGCGATTCCCCTCAACTACCGTCGATTCCCCATGTAAAATCCTATAGACCAAAAACGGCGATTTGGAGAGAATAACATTTGGCGATTGCTGCTTCATTCACCGGTAGTCATCGGCGATTTCAGCTCATTGAATACGGTGATTCGCATTTGGGGCTCCAAAAATCACCGTCAGACACGATTAAAACACAGAATCGCCATAAAACTTGGCGATTCTGGCTCATTGAATACCGCCCTGTGACTGTGAGCACCAATGCCGCCCCCAGCCCTCTCTCCGGCTTCCTGATCTAAAGTTGAACAGGAAGTCACATGTCATGATGCAATGGAGGAGCCCAGCTGAGGAGAAGAGGAGAGCAGTAACCACACACCACATGAGCACAGACTCGGTGAGCACTCAGCATGGGCTCAGGTAAGGTGTCAGTAATGTTTGCTGGGAAGGTGCCAGTAATGTTTGATTGGGGGGTGGTGTCAGTAAAGGTTGCTGGGGAAGAGGGGTCAGCAATGTTTACTGGGGAAGAGGGGTCAGTAATGATTAATGTTTTGCTGGGGGGGGGGGGGGGTTGTCAGTAATGTTTTGCTGGGGGGGGGTGTCAGTAATGTTTTGCTGGGGGGGGTTGTCAGTATTTTGCTGGGGGGGTTGTCAGTAATGTTTTGCAGGGGGGGTTGTCAGTAATGTTTTGCGGGGGGGGGGGGGTTGTCAGTAATGTTTTGCGGGGGGGGGGGGGTTGTCAGTAATGTTTTGCTGGGGGGTTGTCAGTAATGTTTGCTGGGGGGGTCAGTAATGTTTGCTGGGGGGGTCAGTAATGTTTGCTAGGGGGGTCTGTCAGTAATGTAAATCCCAATGCACGCACCTCCGCTCCTCCTCTGCACCCCTGTGTATGTAGTCAGCAGGGTCTACATGGCACTGGTGGTTGTGGCGGTGTAACACTGGGCCTGGGCACACTTCCCTGTGCTGCTGCCTGCACTGGAGAAGTTGTGATCAACTTTTTCTATAGCCTATGGCTGTGTGACTATGGGCGGGATGTATTAAAATACATCGCCGTTCCACCGCAGCGATGCTAATGCATATACATTAACATTTGCAATTAGCATTGTAATGCGGGTCTCTGTCACCTCCCTGGGCTCCCCTCACTCCCCCCATGGCTGTAAGCCTAAGCAGGCTGTCCCCGGTGCCTCCTTCTCCCCCCTTCAGCCAGAAGGACCTCCGGCTGTGTTGCTATGGGGAGGAGGGGTTTACCTTCCGGGTCCAGGCTTCCTGGAGGAAGGTAAGCCAGAGGGAGGGGGGTCGCCATATGTGGCAGAGGTTGGTGGGTTGCGACTGGCGGCAATAAGAAGCCCATGATACATTTGGCTTTCCATCTGACCTGGCTGCTGAGCTCTGGGCTATGGCTGTTGCTGAGGCTGGACCCATGGAGGATGAGCAGAGGAGGAGGAGGCAATACGATCAGGTGTGCTTGAATGTTCCTCTACAGGAGCGCTGGGAGGCCCAGTAAAAGCAGACATGAAATTTTTATTGATTTAATCTGGATTCTTGAGGGGATCAAAAGCAAACATGCTGGCAACCATAATTAGATTAGACGGCTTAATAGAGGAGTCTGTGGCAGTGAGTTCACGACCATCCTTAGATTCAGTGTCTTGCAGGCTGCTTGGAATCCCAGGTTCCACAGGAGGCGCTAAACCATGGGTCTTCAACCTGTGGCCCTCCAGATGTTGTGAAACTACATGTTCCAACATGCATTGCCACATTTTTTTCTATAAGAGCATGCCAAAACTGTCAGGGCATGCTGGGACATGTAGTTCTACAACATCTGGAGGGCCACAGGTTGAAGACATGTACGCTAAACAATACAGCAGACGGTTGACTTTGTTACGCAGTTCTATGAGATCTCAGCATAGATACTTCACCTGACTTTATTCTAGATGATGTGGTTGTCCATTAACAAATAGTCAGTTTCAATATCCTACTACACTGTATATGCAATGTACTTTAAAAAGCAACCTGCCCTGGTGCCTTCCAATGGCCTGAAAGGCCCACAGACATGCAATATGGCGAAGGCGGCACTCAGAGACTTCTTTAATGCAAATTCCGTGCCGCCATCGCCATATTGCATACGTGTGTGTGTGTGTGTGTGTAAAATATATATATATATATATATATATATATACTGTACAGTTTGGAGGGCAGCACGTCCCAAACGTCAAAATATAACTTGCCCCGGTGCCAAGCCAAAACGTTACCGCAGTAACCTGGATACAGTGAAAGACAGGCGGCACCCGGAGTCTGTTCAAAAATAAAGTATGACAACGCTGTTGTTGCAGTGATCAAACGTTTTCGATGCTATTTATTGCATCTTCATCCTGATGAAGATGCAATAAATAGCATCGAAAACGTTTGATCACTGCAACAACAGCGTTGTCATACTTTATTTTTGAACAGACTCCGGGTGCCGCCTGTCTTTCACTGTATATATATATATATACTGTATATAAATGTATCTTATCACCAGCCACTGCAGGACACACCCCTGGGTGGAAATAGACACGCCCATACATGTCACTAGACACGCCCTTTGGTTGAAACATGACACACCCCTTCAATGGTGCGCGACTCTTTGCTCGGTGCATTTTGCTAGCATCTAAAATCTCCCTCATTTTGCTTTTCAAAAGTAGGCAAGTATGACACACACACACACAGGTGAATGGGGCCTAGCAGAGAGGAGTGCATGGAATACTGCAATGGTGGACAATGGTTATATGTATATATCAATATATAC
This sequence comes from Crinia signifera, assembly GCF_055691185.1. Classification (NCBI taxonomy): domain Eukaryota; kingdom Metazoa; phylum Chordata; class Amphibia; order Anura; family Myobatrachidae; genus Crinia; species Crinia signifera. Next base: position 52,785,629 of record NC_139227.1, read on the forward strand.
ACAAACACACACACACACACACACACACACAGGTGAATGGGGCCTAGCAGAGAGGAGTGCATGGAATACTGCAATGGTGGACAATGGTTATATCTATATGTATATATCTATATATACACAAACACACAAACACAGGTGAATGGGGCCTAGCAGAGAGGAGTGCATGGAATACTGCAATGGTGGACAATGGTTATATCTATACACACACACATGGGGCCCACCCGAGCGAACAGTGACATGGTCGGGTGTATGGTTGCCAAACCAGTGCTCTATACACACTATATACATTGGTGGCAACAGTGGGCATGCATAGGAGAGCATTGGGAGTGCAAACATACCAGGTTGTTGTTCTGGGAGATGAGACAAGAAGGAGAGTCCAACTGCTGCGCCAGCACTGTTTGCTATGTGGAAAAACATGGCGCCAGGGGAGTGTTTAGGAAATGCCACTCAAATAGGCTGGATCAAACGACGGACGCACCGACGGACGGCCGACGGAGGCGGCAAAAAACACTCACGATCTGCATGCGATTGACGGTCGGTCGGCCTGGGATTGACGGATCCTACCTGCAGCACGTAGGACCAAAGATGCGACCAAACGAGTGGTGTGTACGCGCATCGGATCGGAATCGGATCAAATAAATGACAAAAACACACAAAAGTACATACAATCTGCATACAACCGGTCGGAATTGGATCTAAATTGACAGAACCGTGCCCTAGTCATCCTGGTGTGTACCCAGCATAAGAGACCAGCCTCTGAAAAGCTGATAGGTGCTTCTTGTCGATGTAGCATCTTTAGCTGCCCTTTGGTATTTGCATCATAGATTCCGTCGAGAAATAGACTCGTTAAAGTTTCATCTTCAATCAGTTCCCTTGGGACACACAACTTAATATCTTGCAATGCCTCCTGCAATTCTACAGCATATTCTCGTAGCGATTCAAGTGGTTGCTGCTTTCGAGAATAGAACTGCGTTTTTTAGTTCTGATAAAGTCTTAGCATTGAACACTTTTGCTAACTTGTCCAATATATCCGCTGTCAATTTCTGTTGGCTTTCCGGCCACGATTTCACTTCCCTTTTCGCAAATCCTCTCAGTTCAGTGGCAAACGCAGGATTTTCAGAAGGGGGTTTCCAGAGGGGCGGAGCAAAGCACAGAGATGGACACTTAGGTGACCCAGTATTAGCACATTCAGTGCTAATTATATGAAATGGATTTTGGTATTGATATATTTGAGACAATGTATGTGCAAGGCTTTGTGTCCTTGCTTCTTTTATGTATATTTTTTTATGATATATATGTTTTTATATGTGATATGTATATTTTTAAACTGTACATTTAATGTAAAGCCCGCCTGTAAAAATCTGCTCACGATTGATCTGGGTAGGGGCGTTAGTTATACATTAAAACATAGCTATTCCTGTCCCCAGTCCCTTGTACAAGTGCTGACAGTTTTCAATTGTCAGTTCATTTGTTACCTTTTGCACTCTCTCCTACTCCCGCACGTATAACATCTATGGGGGAGGTCCCCTGCCGAGCTTGTCTTGATTGACAGGCAAGGCCAAATAAAGACTGGATGGGTGCGCGTCTTGGCCACGCCCTCTGACGAAGTCCCAGTGACGAAACGCGTCAGGGCGTGGCTTACAACGCGTCCTTCCAGCTGATCGTTTTCTGGCCTCCCTGGGTTCGTAACGAGTGACGTCCTCTGTCAGCCGTCCAAGCAAGCCAGCTTGGCGGCGTCATCTGTGGATTGATCCGGCCGTTCCCCCCGAGGATACCGTGAGCAGTTTTGCCGTGGCTATTTGTTACATGCCGTGTGGTAACCAGTCCACAGTGCTATTTTATATGGTACTAGTCTCTTGACTTACTCCATCCGGGAGACTATATAGTTTCAATTAAACTCTATCTCGTTTAATGCACCACGAGGCGCACCTTCTCCATTCTTTTATATACAGGTTGAGTATCCCGTATCCAAAATGCTCGGGACCAGGAGAATTTTGGATAACGGATTATTCCGTATTTCGGAATATTTTAATATTTCAATGATGTATTTTGAAGTATCTTGCATTTATGCTGTATAAACACATAATATACACACAAATATATTTTATTACCACATAAAATACACACAAATATATTTTAATTGTTCAAAAAACAAGGTTTCTAAAAATGAAACAAAATGTGTGTACTATCTCAGCACTGAATTTGAATGCCAAGCAATCATTGTCTTGCACATATATAGTGCCAGTTACATATCATGTCCCCAGTGATGCTGTTACAAATGTCCCCAGTGAGTTTTTAGCAAAAAAAAAAAAAAATTTTCACTTTCTGGAATGTCCGTATTTCGGAATAATTCGGATAACGGATATTCGGATACGGGATACTCGACCTGTGTATATATATATATATATATATATATATATATATATATATACACACACATATATATATACACATACACACACACACACACACACATATATATATATATATACATACATACATACATACATACATACATACATACATTCATACATACACAGGGGCGTCAACAACAGTGTAGACCCCTGGGCATAGCAATGTATTGGGGCACCTACCGATCCTCCAGCGGTAGGGGTGGAGGAAGCTTTGATGTCCCCCGGGTGGTAGGGGGTATTATATCAACCGCTCAGCATGTAGGGCCTGGATCAGTAATTTCCACTAATTACCCCTTTACTGCACATATGGTGAGAGATGAGGTGGGAGAAGGGGGCATTGGGCTGATGAAGGGGCCCTGATACATAACTTCCAGGGTGGTAGAGGATGTTTAATATGCAGAGGAGGGGTGTATAGTGGAGTGGGCTTATTATTCATAATTTTCTGGTGGGAGGACAGCTTGCTTGACTGCAGATATCTCCAGTTCCCAGAAATAGATTTCTTAGATTTTAATGGAATTAAAAACTAGAGATTCCCACCTACCAAATGTATTGGGGACTAGGGGATCAGAGATCAGGAGGCAGAGCAATCTGCCAACGAGGATATAAAACTACATACCAGGTGTGTGGAGCTGGAGCAGTAACCAGCTGCTTGAAGGCTGATATCTCTGGTTCTGGGAAGAGTAGAAACAAGCTACTAGTGTCCATCAAAGGAGGAGAGTCCCAGCTTTTGGAATATACCCTCAGAAAAGCTCTAAAGCTGCCCATACACGGAGCCGTTCGCCGGCATCCGTTCTGTACTATGCGATGCGCGCTCCCGCGCATCACATAGTACGGTACAAAAAATATGTGCTGCACATACTCTTTGTACTAGGTACACATCGTATCGGATCGCAGTGCATGCACACTGCATGCACTAGGGATGCGATCCGATCCGATGTGTGCTGTTTAAGTCCCAAACGGATCCGTTAAACGGCTGAACCTGAAATATCTGACTGGGAAGAGCAATTAACAGGCTTGGATGGGGACCACTGCTTTGAAGTCAGATATCTCCGGTTCCCAAAGGCTGTTTTTTGTAGTTCTTGTATCCATGGAAAGAGGGGACCCTCAGCTTTCAGCCTAGGGCCTGGGGGGTTTCTGGGTAGTCAGAAACCCCCCTGCGTGCGCTACTGCAGTTGAGCTAAAAGTATCTCTACTTGTTGATTTTCATCTAACCTATATACCTGGAACATGGTTTCAATTTGTTCCCTAAAGTCGCGGAACGCATTGGTTTCAGTCATTCCACTATCTCCGGTATAAATAGGGCATAGTTATCACTGCCGGTTTACTTGCCATTGAACTTTATATATATATATAGAGAGAGAGAGATAGATATCTCTATATAGATATATCTATCTATATATATCTATATAATATAGATATCTATATAGATATCTATATATCTATCATACAGATGGAGCGCCTTTTGGTATTGCAGGGGATGGCGGAAGATTCGCCAGCCGCCATCCCCCGTAAGGGGACGCGCGCGCACGTCGCCTTACAACGGAGGTCCCCGCCGCCTCGCCGAGTAGCGCACCGGGTCCCTGCCGCCTTGCAGCACCCCCCCCAACCCTGTCCGTCTCCCCGCCGACGTGAAACTGAGACGCGCGTGCGTGTGAGACGCACGTGCGTCTCAGTCAGATGGAGCGCCTCTCCGCCGGCACTGGCGGAGCGATAGCGAGAGGCGCTTCATCTGTATATGTACTGTATATGTAGCAAGAGGGGTCCTGACACTCGTCCTGAGTCCAACAAAGACTTGGGTTGCCTTTCCATCCCAGCCGGGACAATTATGCGAAAAAGTGTCAGATGGCACTCCCAAGATTTTGCAATGCTGCACGGCGGCAGCGTGAACAACATAAATGAAGCGGACACAAAGCTTTTGTATCAACGTTTGCGGGCGTTAGCCCATTATCAAGACATATGCTGCTGCCGTGCAGCATCGCAAAATCTTGGGACAAATAAACACACCAGGCTGTAGTGTAAACGTTATAAGGCCTAGACGCTAGTCTAGTGATAAAGTCAGAAGGGAAGGTGTTCATATACAGTATATGTGTGGGAGGGATGTGTGAATAAACATATATTTGTGGGGGAGCAGCCTGTGGTGTCCTGCCAGGACACCACAGGCTGCTCCCCCTGTATAATTATACTAGAACAGTCTTGGTGTAATTATACAGGGGGAGGTGCCTGTGGTGTCCTGGTATAAATAAACAGGGGGAGCAGCCTGTGGTGTCCTGCCATGACACCACAGGCTGCTCCCCCTGTATAATTATACCAGGACAGTCTTGGTATAATTATACAGGGGGAGCAGCCTGTGGTGTAAGGTAAAACTATACAGGGGGAGCAGCCTGTGGTGTCTTGCCAGGACACCACAGGCTGCTCCCCCTGTATAATTACACCAGGACAGTCTTGGTATAATTATACAGGGGGGGGGTGTACATATTTTTTAACCGAAAAAACGCAATTTAATGATACGTTGTTACTTATGGGCCAGTGCTCTGGACTTGCCCCCCAGGCTAAAAGTTGCCAGCCAGCCCCTGAATTCAAGTAATCACAAAATAATTGGAAGATTTTATTGTTCTGGAACAGCAAGAATCTGTCCTCAATTCGATACTCCTACTCTCTCTCTAAAACTGGAGAGGTTATGACATAAATAATCCCACCTGCTTGCTACAAAATAAACAAGTTATTTGAGGTACTAATGAAATATATATACGGAGCTAATACAATTGAAACAGTTCAATACAATTACAATGTATCACATTAACATAACATGCATAGGTTTAAAAATAAAAATCACTTTAGTATTTTTACGCAAACATGTATAAATCCCCCAAGTGTACACTAGTCTTTGTAGGATACAATTAAGCACTTTGTATCTTCTGCAGAGTTTACTCACTGACCAAATCCTGTTACCACCGAGTCACTAACGTCCTCACCTGAGTCCTGTAAGGTGAGTGGTTCAATAATGGCAGAGGTAACTTTCCTTTAGAAAGTATTTGCAATCCACAGAAATAGAAGAAATAAAAATAAATGCTTTAGGCGTCTGTCAAATAGTTACTATTAGATGTAAGTTTTAACTCCTAACATACAGTACTTTCTTGAGTATAGCTTTAGATTAACTTGTATAGCTCCTTATTAAGCTGCCTTGTATATAAAGCTTCTGAATGTCCTGTAGTTGAAATTATTATAGTCTTCTCTTGGAAACTAGGTATGTCATTGGTTAAGTAAGGATCCCTGTCACTGCAGTGTAGCTGATGTCTTTCCTTTTCTCTCTGCAGCAGATGTAACTTCCCTGTAGCTTTCAACTGTTGGACTGGATTATAATTACTTTACTGCTTGCACTAAATAGCTAGTGCAGGGTTGCCGACCCTCCCGGAATTTCCGGGAGTCTCACGAAAATCGGGTCCCCCTCCCGGCCCGCCGGAAGGGTAGGCAACCCTCCCGGATTCAGGGGGGACCCCCGCTGTCCCCCGGATCACAGCATTAAAATCCTCAGGTCTCAGAGGAGGGGGCGGAGCTAAAATGACACAATTGCATCATTTTAGCCCCGCCCCCTCCACGGAGATCCCTGAATTCACTGGTTTACCAGCATGGGGACGGGGCTTAGTGATGTCACGCTTAAGCCCCGCCCCCTGAGCGGCTACTGAAACTCTCCTCTCCGGGCTTCTCCCGGAGAAGAGAATAAGAAGGTCGGCAACCCTAAGCTAGTGTCTCTTTATGTGCTGGGTTACTGGTCTTAACCTCTGCTGAAGATCTGAGCAATGTTTAATGTGCACTTAATCCTTATTACACTGGCACTCTGTCCCTCTCCGTAATGCTGCTGCTGAGAGACGTTTTTACTATCTGTCAGTCTCCCTCAGACTGGACTTCTTTGTGTAGCTATAGGATATACTGAGGGGGCTGGGCAGCACTCACCACTCCCCACTCGTTTTGTCATGCAAGTCTCAGCATTTACTCAGCTCTGTTGCCGCCTCTTATGACTGAGGGTGGGTACACATATGTACAATTTCATTTTTCTTGCGACCGTTCGATCGACCGAATACATGTTCGGCCGTCCAAAACATACGACCGATCTGCGCGTACACATATGTACAATTTTACTTGCGACGTCCGATGTACTCCCGTCCAAACAATCGCAAGAAAAAGATGGGCGTGCTGCTTTTGGAGGAATGATCGCAGGAACGGGCTGCATATCGATCGAACGTGCGTACACATGTCACTTTTCTTTCGATATGGAGCCGTCCTGTCGGAAGAATATTAAGCAGCAAAGAACCTTCGACCGACCGACCGTGGACGGCCAAAAGCGTTTTTGGCCGTTTATCGATCGCAATGAAGGGATCGGGACTGCGTACATATATATACAATCGAACGGCCGTTCGTCCGCAGAACGGAAGAACGGCCCGACGATTGTACATATGTGTACCCAGATTAAAGGTGCCCACACACTAGAAAGATCTGAGATCGTAAGATGTGTGCATAAATTAGCCTTAATATCTTTTCTGTCCGGACAAAAGATTTCAGGCAAGCGCACATCTTTACTAAAGATTTTTCGGTACTCTTTACCTAGAACGGCGCCCATCGCGGTCGTCGCGGGTACATCGCGGGTACATTATTGGCCACCCGCGATGCTAACGACGCGATCAATCATCGCGTCGGTCGCGATGTCGCTAGCATCGCGAGTGGACAACAATGTACCCGCGACGACCGCGATGACCGCGATTGATCAATCATCGCGGTCATCGCGATGTCGTTCGCATCGCGGGCGCACAATAATGTACCCGCGATGACCGCGATGACCGCGATTTCTGGCTGTGGAAAAAAGACAAGTGAAAAAAATGAAAAACACAGCAAATGGCATGGCATCCCTCAATTGAAAAAGTGTGAAAAATACAAAAATACATGAAAATTCCACCTAACACTTAAATGTCATAGTTAACAATCAAACCGCACACCTGTTGCGGTGATTTTACAGTAAAAACGCGCACATATCGCGGTGATTTAACATAAAAACTGCGCAGATATCGCGGTGATTGCGGGCACATGGCGGCTGGTTGCATCATGGGTGACCATGGCCGTCATGTGCCTGCAATCACCGCGATAGTTGCGCAAAAAGCAACAAAATTCAATAAAAAAACACATCAAATTACATGGCAAACCGCGCACATATTGCCGTGATTGCGGGCACATGGCGTCCGTTTGCATCATGGGTGACCACGGCCGTCATGTGCCTGCAATCACCGCGATGGGTGCGCAAAAAAGCACCAAAATACAATAAAAAAACACATCAAATTACATGGCAAACTGCGCACATATCACCGTGATTGCGGGGACATGGCGGCCGGTTGCATCACGGGTGACCACGGCCGTCATGTGCCTGCAATCACTGCGATGGGTGCGCAAAAAATCAACAAAATACAATAAAAAAACACATCAAATTAATTGGCATTCCTTAATTATAAGACAATGAAATAAGACACGACACAGGTTAAGAATTTCAAATTCTGACTTATTTTTTTATTTTTTAATAAAATATATTATTTTTTTAATTTAGTATAAAATAATTTTTTATTTTTTTTTAAGAATGGGGGGGGGGGGGGAAGGTCTGGGCGAAGGTCATTGAAAGTATAGGAGAATAGATGCCTCTTGGGAGGAACTGGATTACAACAAGGCAAATCGGAATGAGGCATACAAAAAATGGGGCTCAATACGCAAAAAGGCACCCAAATGCAAACATGCACTGGGTACAGAAGAAAATGCAAATATGCAGAACAGTCCATGGTGAAGGTGCAAAACAAGTACGGACAGCTCAAAGTCCAGGAGTCCGATACTGCGACCATCAGTAACCGAAATTATGGCCTACGAGCAACAAAGTTCATCATGGAGCAAATAACAAACAGAGTGGAACAAGGGCATTGCTGCAAGGCACAATAATTTAAAAACCAATTAAAACCAAATCACTAATTAATGGCGCTCTTCACCTGGGAGGGGACTTTGTGTGCTCAACAGAGCACTTGAAATAGTCCCAGGCAAAGACGAAGGGTCTGTGACTGGTGGCAAAGGGGGCCTCGGCGCGTACATAAAAGGGGCAGGAGGAGGCGGAGCATAACCCGACGCACTGTACGAAGGGTAGTGATAGGGGTAATTGGGCATTTGGGCTGCTTGCCATACGACGTTGGCAGATGGCTCTATATTGCATGCACTAGAGAGACTTCTCTCTGATGCACGCATTATAACGCTATATACCAACCTCTTACACTCATGGAGCTGGTCTGGCGCCATGCCCCGCATTTCCACGGCAAGGTTATTACTAAAAATTTGGAAATCGTCAAGGGGAATTTGAGGTGCCTCCGGTGCCGACGTGCTAGAATGCCCTTGGACATTACGAGCAGTCCTGGACAGCTGTCTTCTGGGACGCCTCCTCGGGATAGCAGGTGCAGTGCTCTCCGTCATTGGAGTACTGTCCCCCTCTGCAACTGCCACAGGCTCCTGCTCTGTCTCAGGGGGAACTTCCTAGAAAGGGGAAAAAAAAGGGAAAATGGTTATAACATGACATTTCACAGTCACTTACATGCAAGACATTTGTCAGGAAATACTTACAACGTCCACACTCTCCGCTGCAACGGACGAAGAGGTGTCCTCCGTATCCGTTCCCCCTGTTCCACTCTGTTCTCTCTGCTCCAAGATGAACTTCATCCGCTCGTAGTACCATAATTTCGGCACGTAGACGTCATCAGCATCGGCTCCGGAACTCTGAGACTGCCGTACTCGATTCAACTCCTTCACCATAACTGTCCGCATATTCGTCATCCTCTTCTGTACCCAGGCGACGTCTGCATTAGGTACCCGTTTGCGTAGAAGAGCCACCATTTTCTTATACGCCTCATTCCTCTTCGCCTTGTTGTAGTAATCCGGATGTTTCATCTCCCAGAGGCACCTATTCTCCTTATACAAATCAATGACCTTCGCCATGAAGCCATTGCTTAATTCTCGCTGAGACATTGCTGTAAAACAAAAACACAAACAAAACCATCTATAAGTAATTGATGTCTATACGGTATGTCAAAATGGTATCGCATCACATCAAATGGCACAACTCCCATGGCATCTGATGTGAGGCGATACCATTTTCACCAAAAATCATTCACATTTGCTAGTATACCACCCCCACTATCCACGCGCACCCGAAGCGTGGCGAGCGCAGCGGTACGCGTCCTCCGACCTTTTCATGCCCTACTATCCACGTCGGCGTGGAGTTGAGAATAGAATAGTGTGGCGAGCGCAGCGAGCCACCGAGCCCGAAGCGTGGCGAGCGCAGCGAGCCCCGCGAGGGGACGCAGATACCTTCACAGGTAAGCGCGTCCCTTCGCGGGCTTCACTGCAATACGAGCACAGTTACCAGTGAAGCCGTTGAAGGGACGCGTTTACCTGTGAAGGTATCCGCGTCCCCTCGCGGGGCTCGCTGCGCTCGCCACGCTTCGGGCTCGGTGGCTCGCTGCGCTCGCCACACTATTATATTCTCAACTCCACGCCGACGTGGATAGTAGGGCATGAAAAGGTCGGAGGACGCGTACCACCGCCGCTCGCCACGCTTCGGGTGCGCGTGGATAGTGGGGGTGGTACCCTGGGAAAAAAAAGGCATTTGGGTTACATTTACAAATTAATTAGAAGAACAATTTAAGCACGACTTACCTTATTCGGGGGATAACGGCGTTTATTTTATTTTTTTTTGTTCTTCAATTCCACCGATTACAGCAACTTCAATTCCCCAAAAAAATAAAAAAAACATCATTAATCAAAATTCAATGACATAGAAATCCCCCCCCCACTATCCACGCGCACCCGAAGCGTGGCGAGCGGCGGCGGTACGCGTCCTCCGACCTTTTCATGCCCTACTATCCACGTCGGCGTGGAGTTGAGAATAGAATAGTGTGGCGAGCCCGAAGCGTGGCGAGCGCAGCGAGCCCCGCGAGGGGACGCAGATACCTTCACAGGTAAGCGCGTCCCTTCGCGGGCTTCACTGCAATACGAGCACAGTTACCAGTGAAGCCGTTGAAGGGACGCGTTTACCTGTGAAGGTATCCGCGTCCCCTCGCGGGGCTCGCCACGCTTCGGGCTCGGTGGCTCGCTGCGCTCGCCACACTATTATATTCTCAACTCCACGCCGACGTGGATAGTAGGGCATGAAAAGGTCGGAGGACGCGTACCGCCGCCCCTCGCGGGACTCGCTGCGCTCGCCACGCTTCGGGTGCGCGTGGATAGTGGGGGTGGTACCCTGGGAAAAAAAAGGCATTTGGGTTACATTTACAAATTAATTAGAAGAACAATTTAAGCACGACTTACCTTATTCAGGGGATAACGGCGTTTATTTTATTTTTTTTTGTTCTTCAATTCCACCGATTACAGCAACTTCAATTCCCCAAAAAAATAAAAAAAAACATCATTAATCAAAATTCAATGACATAGAAATCCCCCCCCACTATCCACGCGCACCCGAAGCGTGGCGAGCGCAGCGAGCCCCGCGAGGGGCGGCGGTACGCGTCCTCCGACCTTTTCATGCCCTACTATCCACGTCGGCGTGGAGTTGAGAATAGAATAGTGTGGCGAGCGCAGCGAGCCCGAAGCGTGGCGAGCGCAGCGAGCCCCGCGAGGGGACGCAGATACCTTCACAGGTAAGCGCGTCCCTTCGCGGGCTTCACTGCAATACGAGCACAGTTACCAGTGAAGCCGTTGAAGGGACGCGTTTACCTGTGAAGGTATCCGCGTCCCCTCGCGGGGCTCGCTGCGCTCGCCACGCTTCGGGCTCGGTGGCTCGCTGCGCTCGCCACACTATTATATTCTCAACTCCACGCCGACGTGGATAGTAGGGCATGAAAAGGTCGGAGGACACGTACCGCCGCCCCTCGCGGGGCTCGCTGCGCTCGCCACGCTTCGGGTGCGCGTGGATAGTGGGGGTGGTACCCTGGGAAAAAAAAGGCATTTGGGTTACATTTACAAATTAATTAGAAGAACAATTTAAGCACGACTTACCTTATTCGGGGGATAACGGCGTTTATTTTTTTTTTTTTTGTTCTTCAATTCCACCGATTACAGCAACTTCAATTCCCCAAAAAAATAAAAAAAACATCATTAATCAAAATCCAATGACATAGAAATCCACTGATTATCAGTCGGTGACATATGTTGCTATGGCTTTTTACACATAGCAACCACCGTTTCAATGTTAATTCACAGTGTAAAATGCTGGTTGCTATGTGCAAGCGTGCATAGCAACAATTGTCACAAACATAATATATGCAGGTGACGTATGTTGCTATGCGCTATTTCGCATAGCAACCAGTGTTATCCACTGTAATTTTAACAGACTTACATTGGTTGCTATGTGCAATACCATATAGCAACATAAGTCACTCACTGATAATATGGTGACGTACATTGCCATGTGCTAGTGCACATCGCAAGCGCTGTTAAAAACGGTGGTTGCTATGTGTAAAAAGCGATAGCAACATATGTCACCGACTGATTATCAGTCGGTGACATATGTTGCTATGGCTTTTTACACATAGCAACCACCGTTTCAATGTTAATTCACAGTGTAAAATGCTGGTTGCTATGTGCAAGCGTGCATAGCAACAATTGTCACAAACATAATATATGCAGGTGACGTATGTTGCTATGCGCTATTTCGCATAGCAACCAGTGTTATCCACTGTAATTTTAACAGACTTACATTGGTTGCTATGTGCAATACCATATAGCAACATAAGTCACTCACTGATAATATGGTGACGTACATTGCCATGTGCTAGTGCACATCGCAAGCGCTGTTAAAAACGGTGGTTGCTATGTGTAAAAAGCGATAGCAACATATGTCACCCACTGATTATCAGTCGGTGACATATGTTGCTATGGCTTTTTACACATAGCAACCACCGTTTCAATGTTAATTCACAGTGTAAAATGCTGGTTGCTATGTGCAAGCGTGCATAGCAACAATTGTCACAAACATAATATATGCAGGTGACGTATGTTGCTATGCGCTATTTCGCATAGCAACCAGTGTTATCCACTGTAATTTTAACAGACTTACATTGGTTGCTATGTGCAATACCATATAGCAACATAAGTCACTCACTGATAATATGGTGACGTACATTGCCATGTGCTAGTGCACATCGCAAGCGCTGTTAAAAACGGTGGTTGCTATGTGTAAAAAGCGATAGCAACATATGTCACCCACTGATTATCAGTCGGTGACATATGTTGCTATGGCTTTTTACACATAACAACCACCGTTTCAATGTTAATTCACAGTGTAAAATGCTGGTTGCTATGTGCAAGCGTGCATAGCAACAATTGTCACAAACATAATATATGCAGGTGACGTATGTTGCTATGCGCTATTTCGCATAGCAACCAGTGTTATCCACTGTAATTTTAACAGACTTACATTGGTTGCTATGTGCAATACCATATAGCAACATAAGTCACTCACTGATAATATGGGATGCGGTCATTTTATCGAATGACATTAGTTCGAATATCATTTGGTCGACCCCACTAGGTCGAATGTGTGAAAAGGTTGACATGGGTTTATGTCGACTGCCATTAGGTCGACTGGGCTTAGGTGGAATTGCTCTTTTTGGTTTTTTTTGGTGCTGACATGTGCCGACAGGCAGTGGTTCATGCCCTACCATCCACTAGGGCGTGGAGGAGGTTATTAAAGATGTGGCGAGCAAAGCGAGCGATGCGAGGGTCCGATTCACTATGTCAACAGTGTCCATGTCAACACTGTTGACATTTCGGCCAAAAAAAGCAATTCGACCTAACCCCAGTCGACCTAATGGCAGTCGACATAGTCGGAAGGTCGACATAAACCCATGTCAACCTTTTCACACATTCAACCTACTGGGGTCGACCAAATGACATTAGTTCCAATGATCCACACCCCTCCAACTGCCACTGGGACCCCCTTCTACCCTTCTTCCACACAAGCCATCTGCCCCCTCCCACCCCCTCCCCCCTCTCCCCCCCTCCCTCTCCCCCCCCCTCCCTCTCCCCCCCCCTCCCTCCCCTCCCTCTCCCCCCCTCCTCTCCCCCCCTGTCCCCCCCTCCCTCTCCCCCCCTCCTCTCCCCCCCTGTCCCCCCCTCCTCTCCCCCCCTGTCCCCCTCTCCCCCCCCAAAATTTACCCAAAAACGCCACAGGCCACTTACATGTGCTCAGGGGCAGGGTGTGGAAGCGATTGCGCGCTCTGTAGTGAGTGAAATGCATGCTGGGACACTTCCTGCCTTCCCTACATGCATTTTTTCAGTTTGAGTGACATTACTGGATGAAATCGCGGGCATCGCGGGAATCGCGGGCATTGAGGTGTACAATGCACAGCTCAATACCCGCGATGCCCGCGATGACCGCGATTTCAATGTTACTTTACTAGTGCTAAAAGTGCATGAAATCGCGGTCATCGCGGGCATCCCGGGCATTGTGGTGTACATTACACAGCTCAATGCCCGAGATGCCCGCGATGACCGCGATTTCAATGTTAACTGGCCTAAAATGATGATGGAATCACATTTCTGTGAACCTCTGTCACACAGAAACAGTGTGAGAGGTGACAGCAGGTGTAATTTCGAGGGGGGCAATAATTACAGGACAATAATTACAGGGCCACTATAAGGCAAGGGGTGATATACTAAAATGAGATTGCTGTGATCCTCTGTCACACATAAGCAGTGTGAGAGGTGTCAGCAAATGATTTGGGCCAAATGTACAGTTAGCAAAAAATTACAGGGCCCCAATACAGCTAGGGGTGATTCATGAACTATTACAGGGACCCAATACGGCTAAGGGGGTGATACATGATTAATTACAGGGACAAAATATGGCTAAGGGGTGCAACATTATGGGTGAACACTGCTTAAGATACCAGGGAATCTAACTACTTTTTTGGGGGTGAGAGCAGGAAATGGGCCTAATTCAGGTGTGTGTGCAAATTCACTCATACATGCAAAATCACTCAACTGACTCAGTAAAGACAAGTTTGAATAAAAGGTAGTAATTTACTTGAATAAAAAATAGATAACATTGAAATGCAAACAAACAGTAGCATAAAAAAAACAGCTTTACAAGTTTAAAGTCCATAGTTTTTCAGTCATCTTTCTCTAACAATGTTAAGGCGTGTAAAATACGCTCAAAAGTTTGGTTCATACCAATGCTCTTTCTCCACATGAATTCTTGTAGATAGCCTTCCAGCAAATGTCTGGCAGTACCCCGGTGGCGTTTATTGCGCCATTTCGCCGCCCCCTACATGCGCTCAATGTTCTGGGTGTGCACCCCTGTTGTGGGGTCAACAAAGTTATACCTATGATTAACTTGAGCGTGCTGGAAGCCTGCCGCCTCCAGCTGTTCTGTGTTATAGGCCCTCCAGCAATCGCTGTAGATGGTGGTGCCCGGCTCCACATGCTCCACAATGGCAGCCAATAAAGTGGGGGCGTCCCGGGTGGCCACTTTTGTGGCAAAGCACTGCCCAGTTTCCCGGCAGATGCCCCCAAACACCCACTGTTGGGGTAGCACACGGCCGACATGGGACTTGCGGCGGACAAACAGAGTCTCGTCGACCTCGACAATTTTGTCGGGCCCTCCAATGCGGCGCTGGGGCTGAGCCATCAAGTCCATGAGGCACGCCTCCCTCATGTACTTATTGTACAGCACCGTTGTCTTGGGGGAGATGCCAAGGTGCCGCTCACAGTAGTCGCCGGAAGTCAACTCCTCACACCAGTTGAAGATGAACCTGATGATGTTCACAAACGACATCCAGCACCCAGGAATGAAGAGGCCAGCGCGGAGACTGATCTTCTGGCGGCAGGCTCTCACGTGGCAGCGCCACATCACTTCCTTCTCGCTGAGCTTCATGGCATGCCCATTGCCGCAGGTAGCTTCCTTGGGCAACAGGTGATGCTCCTGGAGGAATCGGATAGCCTCCGCCTCCGTCTGAGGCAGGGAGTACATGGTCACTCCAGATCCAGATGCCATGGCCATGACAGGAACAGCAGAAACAGCAGAAGGCCGAATTAGCAGCAGGGCCTCAGTCACCAATAGAAACAGCAGCACAGTCTCTGTAATCACGGTGACTCAGCAGCAGAATGAACAGCAGCAGCAACACTGGAATCAGCAGCAGGCTCTCAGGAATCAGTAATAATCAATCAAAACGCAAATCTCTCTCTCTCAAACCACAGCTCCTCTCAACCAACAAAATTCCCCACAAAATGAAGCTCTTTTAAACTGTCACAGGGGGGCGGTCTGAGGCAGTGGGATGTACCCTTTGTTGTTATTGTCCTATAAACATCTGTCACTATGCAGACACAGGGGGTTGGCCTCAGACAGGAGGATGGTGTGAACATGAGTAACTAGGCAGACGGACCTAGGGCAGATGTAGCTAGGCAGACTAAGGGCCATTCCACCTATTACAGATGTTACCATGCAGAATTAGGGTCATTAAAGGGTCATTTGAACCCATTACAGATGTGAGTGTGGCGGGAAATCGCGAAATCGCGGTCATCGCGGGCATCGCGGGCATCTTGTGCACAAAATAACACCCGCGATGCCTCAATCACCGCGATTTTGCAATGGGGCCGACGAAAAAGTTGAGGAATCACTGCCATCGCGGTGATCGCGGGCATCTTGTCCACCAAAATAACACCCGCGATGCCTCAATCACCGCGATTTTACATGCTGCCGATTAGAAAGTTGAGGCATCGCGGTCATCGCGGTGATCTTGGCCCGCAAATAGTACCCGCGATGCCTCAATCACCGCGATGAGCGCAATTTTACACCCGACAATCGCGATGAACATCGTGGGCGCCCTTCTAGGTAAAGAGTACCGATTTTTCTTAAGATCCAGTGTGCGTTCCTATGGATCTTTTGTTAAATCTTCTGATCTTTCGTGTAGCACGTAAGATCAGAAGATTCAGCTAAAGATCCACGGGAGCGCGAATAGGACCGATATCGGCCGATTTTCGACCGATTATCGGTTAACATCGGACGATATATCGGACGATTTATCGAAAATCGGCCAATCGGCCCAAAAATCGTTCTAGTGTGTGGGCACCTTAAGAGACCAGCCTCCTGAACCTCCCCTCCAGGAACTGCGTGCACTCCCTGCCTGGCTGAAGCTCCACTCCTGCAGATTACCTCAGGGAACTGCCTCCTTTTTCTATCTAATATGGGACTCGGGGGATGGATTTGCTCACCACTCCCCTCTGGGAAGTATTATCCTTCAGCACTGCTTTCCTCTTTTACTATGCTGTGCAGATCTGCTTCTCCACTTTTCCTCAGACTCTCCCTGTCAGCACTGCTCTCCATCTTGCCTGCTCTGTAGCTCTGCCATCTCCCTCAGGGAACTACCAAAACCGTTTAACAGCTCCTGCTCTTTTTTTCCTCTCTTTGACTCCCTAACTTTATTAACTAGTTCTTGGCTGTTCACAAAATCGGGGGAAAACTCCCCCCTCTAGTGCAGGGAGAATGGTACAGTCCACCAGATTGTGCCATAGAGCAGACTGTTTGGAATGGTCCACTTCGCTGGTTGTAAGGGGTGTTCCCTTATAGTCTGTATTCTCCTTTTACTTGCAGAATTATAACTTAAATGCTTCTTTTCTATGAAAGTTTCCACTGCCCTCCGTGAAGGCATTATAACATATAAGTATTTTGCATGAAATTAGTATACCATTCATCCATAATAAAAGTCCTGCTTTCCATGAGAGTCTCAGTTATAGAGATGGCCAAAACGGATCATTAAGCGGAGCCGACGGATCGTTCAGTGAAAAGATACGTATCTTTTAGACCGGCCCTCGGCTCGCTTTAAAAAAACACTGATCGATGGCTGGGTGCAGAATCACCATCGATGGCAACCATCGATGGCGTCTGCACCGATGGCCATCCCTGGCAGCAGCAGCTAATCTTTCTATCACTTGTAGTCACAGCACTGTATTCAGTCTACAGAGGTAGTACATCTCAGCTGCCACAGGTGGCAGCACTGAGATCAGGAAAATGCATTGTAAACTGAAACGGATCACCTTTTTGGGATCGGCGGCACATTCGTTCTTGAATGGGATCCGTTCAAAAGATCCGGTTCGTTCGCGAACGACCCATCTCTACTTAGTTACCTTCTGTGAAGGCATTTATCTATACACAGCATGAAATGTATACAAGTCTATAACACAACCTTCAGTATCTTATAATAAGAATATACAGTATGGCATCATATGCCTATAATCTCCTGGGTACATATATGCATTTTAAGACATGTCATCCTTACTATATATGGAGTTATCACACATTCTTCACAGGAAGAGGAGCAGCAGAACACGAGGACATGCACTGAAACTAGAGGGAGGAAGATTCAGGGGAAATGTGAGGAAGAATTACTTCACAGAAAGAGTAGTAGATAAGTGGAATAGCCTACCATCAGAGGTGGTAGACGCAAATACAGTAGTAAAATTTAAATATGCTTGGGATAAGCATATTGATATCCTTACAAAAAAATAAGGATCAAATATGGTTTGAGGTAACATGTTTAAAAAGGGGGCAGACTAGATGGGCCAAGTGGTTCTTATCTGCCGTCAAATTCTATGTTTCTATATCTGTCAATGTGTTCTTACTGCGCACACCTCTGAGCTGCAGTGAACACTCACAGTGTAGGATTTGCGATGGTGGTGGCACCGAGGGAGTAGTTGCAGGGGGTGGTAACAGAAATGGCTCCCATTTCATGCAGCATTTGGCTCCTGTCACAATGTAGCACAGCAGTGTAAGCGGGCATCTCCCAGACCTCCAAAGCGGAAAAAGAACATGGTGTCTGGATCCGACACACCATTCGCATAACACCATGTCCCCTTTTACGATGTGCACCTTTGGTGCTGAATGACCGGAGCTCCTGTCACTGGTATAGAAGGGGAGAGAGCAGGAGGACAGCAGAGTCTTAAGGTGCCCACACACTAGAAAGATCTGTGATCTTAAGATTTCGTTCAACACAAAAGATTTCGTTCAAAAGAGTACATTTTGACAAAAGATTTAGATTTCAGAAAAATTATAATAATGGGCTGGGCTATGTAGAAGGTAATGGGACAGCTCAGTGCACATTCTGCTCTGTCACAATGAACCTGCTTTGGGCGGGATGCTATATAGCAGAAATGCGGTAAAAACCCCGTTTTCGGGGTTTCTACCGCATTTCTATATGCTATATGCCCCCTCCGCAGTGTCAGCGCTGCGGAGGGAATCGCCAGCTAAAGCTGGCGAATCCCTGCAGAAGCCTATGGGCTTCTTACCGCAGCGCTGTTTGAGGGATCCGTCACGGATCCCTCCCAGCGTGCCCTGCGGCCGGCGCCGGGGTCTGCGCATGCGCAGATGGACTCCCGGGTCACAGACCCGGAAGTCCAGCGCCGGCACCGCATCGCAAGGGACAGCGCTTATCGCAAGAGCTGTCCCTTGCATGAATAACGGCATATGTTATAGCATATGCCGTTATTAATAATGCGGTAGCCGGCGAAGGGGGCCGCGGATGTTACAACATCCCGCCCTTTGTATGATGTCCAATAATGTCCATTTCTGGAGCTCTCCACAGTGCCACAGATATGCCCCAACAGTTCCACAGATATGCCCCCACAGTGCCACAGATATGCCCCCACAGTGCCAAACATATGCCCCCACAGTGCCACAGATATGCCTCCAGTGCCACAGATATGCCCCCAATGCCAAACATATGACCCCCACAGTGCGCCAGATATGCCCTGCTGTGCTCCTGTGCTCAGTCCCCGCTGTGTCTCCTGCTGGGTCCCGCAACTGCCTTCCCTGCTACCTCTCTTGCCGGGGCACACGTCGGGGCACACGCCGCTTCTCCTGCTCGGTCCCCGCCGGCTCTGGCACGTGTCGGGCTGTCAGCTGCCGGGGGAACACAGCTTCCGGCTTTACATGTCACGTCCAAGCCACGCCCCCAACACATGACCAGAAATTGGTCAGAAGATTTGAGCCGACACTGCAGAAGACACACGGGGACACGCATCGGAAGGTAAGTATAAAAAATACTGAACGATGTGCACACACAAATCGAACGAATAATCGTCCAAATGAGGAAAAACAATGAAATCGGACGATTAATCGTTCTAGTGTGTGGGCACCTTTACACCATCCTGGGAAGTGAAACAGAAAGCGGAACTTCTAGGAATCGCTGTCCCCATAGAGGAAGTGATCTGTACAGTAATCAGCAGCAACCTGAGAACGGGACGAGGCCTTCAGACTGATAAGGGGGGCTTCTCCAGTCTATAGACCCCTGTGATCACAGATAAGGGGGTTCCTCACTGCTGCGTGCATAGACACCTGTGATCACCGATAAGGGGGATCCTCACTGCTGCGTGCATAGACCCCTGTGATCACCGATAAGGGGGATTTTCACCGCTACGTGCATAGACCTCTGTGATCACCGATAAGGGAGATCCTCACCTATACGTGCATAGACCCCTGTGATCACCGATAAGGGGGATCCTCACCGCCACAAGCATAGATCCCTGTGATCACCGATAAGGGAGATCCTCACCGGGAGGATCCTACTTGCATAGACCCCTGTGATCACCAGTAAGGGGGATCCTCACCGCAACGTGCATAGACCCCTGTAATCATCGATCAGGGGGATCCTCACCGCTACGTGCATAGACCTCTGTGATCATCGATCAGGGGGATCCTCACCGCTACGTGCATAGACCCCTGTGATCACTAATAACGGGGATCCTCACCTCTACGTGCATAGACCCCTGTGATCACCGGTAAGGGGGATCCTCACCACTACGTGCATAGACCCCTGTGATCACCGATAAGGGGGATCCTCACCGCTACGTGCATAGACCCCTGTGATCACCGATAAGGGGGATCCTCACCGCTACGTGCATAGACCCCTGTGATCACCGATAAGGGGGATCCTCACCGCTACGTGCATAGACCCCTGTGATCACCGATAAGGGGGATCCTCACCGCTACGTGCATAGACCCCTGTGATCACCGATAAGGGGGAGCCTCACCACTACGTGCATAGACCCCTGTGATCACCGGTAAGGGGGATCCTCACCGCTATGTGCATAGACCCCTGTAATCACGATAAGGGGGATCCTCACCGCTACGTGCATAGACCCCTGTGATCCCCGATAAGGGGGATCCTCACCACCACATGCATAGACCTGCTGTGTGCACCACTGCACCTGCGGCCACCCCCGTGTGCACCCCTGCACCTGCTGCCACCCCCGTGTGCACCCCTGCACCTGCTGCCACCCCCGTGTGCACCCCTGCACCTGCTGCCACCCCCGTGTGCAAACCTGCACCTGCTGCCACCACCGTGTGCAAACCTGCACCTGCTGCCACCCCCGTGTGCAAACCTGCACCTGCTGCCACCCCCGTGTGCAAACCTGCACCTGCTGCCACCCCCGTGTGCAAACCTGCACCTGCTGCCACCCCCGTGTGCAAACCTGCACCTGCTGCCACCCCCGTGTGCAACCCTGCACCTGCTGCCACCCTGTGAATGTACGTTGCCTAACAAGCCAACCTGGAATCAGGCACTATGTGAATGAGACTGATTCCAGTTGATAGATGGACAGTAATTAGGTCACCAGTCAACCGATCGACCACTATTGGTTGACAGGCAAAATGTAAATGTTGACATTCACTAGGTCAAACAATGACAAAAGGTCAACACAAGCAGTAGTCCATCTGGACTACAATTGGGAATGGTAAAGAATGGCGAGTGCATTGAGCCACAGTAAAACCCAGTGGAAAACTAATGACGACCATTTCAAGTGTTGACCATTTCCCTGTTGAACTTTTGCCCATGTCGAAATTTTTCCACATGTCCACCTTTTCACTGTCAACTTAATAGAGGTCGATCTAATGACTGTCGGCCTAATTCCTGTCTATGTAATAATCTGCACCCAATAAGACTTGGCTCTGTGTGGTCAGTGTACATCAGACTGCAGTGTGCAATCACAGAGGGTTACCAGACACAGCTGCACTCACACACTGACAGTGCTGTGACATCAGAGAGGAAATGGGTGTAGTTCTGGAACTTCCAGGGACCCTGCCTGCATGGGCTATAAGAGCAGAGACTGTGGTGTGTGAGGGCAGAGAGCTGACAGCGGCTGCAGGAACCTGTCCTCTGACACTGCTCGGTAAGTACAACACTACCGTATCAGCACATAGGGGGTAAAGTGAGATCTGCTGTGCAGTGTATACAGCGGCTGCCGGAACCTGTCCTCTGACACTGCTCTGTAATTACAACACTACCAGCACATAGAGGGTAAAGTGAGACCTGCAGTGCAGAACAGTACAGTACAGTGTAAACAGTGGCTTCAGGAACCTGGTCTCTGACACTGCTCTGTAAGTACAACACTACCAGTACATAGAGGGTAAAGGTGTGTACACACCTACAGATTTATCTGTCCAATCTATCTGGTGGGAACAAAAACCTGGATGTGTGGGAGCAAATAACAATCAAAAATTAGCTTCCAAATGCTGTAAAACAGACAATGGTCAGTCAGACACATATTTAAATCAATCGGATAATAAAAAATGTTCCCAAGGTTTTTTTTTTCCCCTGCATATGGGAGCATATTTTTGATTGCCATTTGCTACATACCTTTCCAGGTTTTTTCCTCACCAGACAGATTGGACCGATAAATCTGTAGTTGTGTACCCAGCTTTAGTGTGCAGTACAGTGCTGGGTATACAGCAGCTACAGGAACCTGTCCTCTTACTGCTCTGTAAGGCATACTTGCCTACATGACCCTCTCCATGAGGTAGAAAATGCTCTGTTCCTGGACTTCCCGGGTAATGTATGATTGCATCACCTGTGGGGAGCTAGGTAATTGATAAGCAAGGTGTTTCACCACAGGTGATGGCAATCATACATTACCCGGGAAGTCCAGGAACAGAGCATTTTCTCCCGCATGGAGAGGGTCAGGTAAGCAAGTATGCTGTAAGTACAACACTACCAGCACATAGATCAGTGGTTCCCAACCCTGGTCCTCAAGTACCCCCAACAGTGCATGTTTTGCAGGTCTCCACACAGAATCACAAGTGCTATAATTAGCTCCACCTGTGGATTTTTTCAAATGTGCCTGAATAATGAGTGCACCTGCCGGGTGACCTGGAAAATGTGCACTGTTGGGGGTACTTGAGGACCAGGGTTGGGAACCACTGACATAGAGGGTTAGTGAGACCTACAGTACAGTACAGTGCAGTGTATACAGTAGCTGCAACTTTGTAAGTACAACACTACCAGCACAGGAGTGTGTAGGGTATACAACAGGTGCTGCTATATTGTATCTGCATTTACTTCTTGTATTGCTGAGTACATAGCAGTGGTGTAAGACTCCGCTACAAAGCGATATTGATGGTTTTCAATTAACTGATTTAGCAGGGAGGTGCCCCCTTGGGAGCAGGAGCCCAGTGGCAGATGACTCCATTGTCTCCCAGAGTTCTGCCACTGGTACATAGGGTTACAGGTCTGAGGCACATGGGAGTCTCACTGACGTCACAGTATGAGACCTGCTGTACAGTGCAATGTATACAGCGGGGGCCGAGTACATAGGGTTACAGGGCATGGGTCTTCAAAATGTGGCCCTCCAGATGTTGTGAAACTACAAATCCCAGCATGCCTTGCCACAGTTTTAACACTCCCTTATAGCAAAACTGTGTCAAGGCATGCTGGGATTTGTAGTTTCACGACATCTGGAGGGCCACAGTTTGAAGACCCATGCACATGGGAATACCTCCTCTCACTGATGTCACAGTATGAGACTGGCCTGGATGCAGTAATACTGGAAAAGCCTGTTATATACCTCCCAACGTGACCCATTGCAGGAGGAGCAACATTCTCTGTTCCTGGTCTAAAGCTGGCCATACATCAGAAAGCTCGATCTTAAGATCGATTGCGCTCATGATTGTGTACAATTTCCCTTGAAATCCCTGGCAGTCCTTGGTGGTTTTTGGACATACAATCAGTCATACAATCCATCTGCTGCATGATTGTGTACACAAGATGTGCACACAATCTGCATACAATCCATCATACAATCCATCTGTTGATGGATTGTATGATTGTGTATATAAGATGTGCACACAATCTGAATACAATCCATGTTACAATCAATTGAGATTGTATGATTGGGTACAATATCTTTCTGATGTATGGCCACCTATAGATATATTTGGCGAAATGTATGCTAACATCCTCAGAAATGAATTATAAAAGGAATATATGCTAGCAGTAATGATTGCTTAGTGCACCTGCAAACCCCCTCTGTTTTGCATATAACTAAAAATCTCAGCAAGGTAGCACCTCTCATTACAGGGTTTGCAGTCTAGAGCCCCCCTCTTTCCATAGTCTATATTGTGTATCCGTACACACCTGAAGCCTGAGATTGCTTCTGCCTAGATTAGCACCCCTCCCCCACCACCCTCAAATGTTTTTAAGCAGGGACTAGCAATGACTGCACAACTGTGATGAAGGCATAATTCCAAGTAAGTCCTAATCAGGGGCGTAACTATGAATTGGGCGCCCCCCCCCGCCATTAATGGGGGGGTGCCCCCTCCGCAGCAACCCCCCTCCCCCATGCCTTACCTGTCTTGCTGCCGCTGGTCCCGGCTCCCTTGCTGGCTTCATTCTTCTGCTATGGAGACGGACCAACACAAAATGTCCGCCCCCATACAGCAGACAGTTTCAGAGAACTGTCTGCTATATGGGGCGGACATTTTATTGTGGTCCGTCTCACTAGCAGAACTGAAGACAGGTAAGGCTGCGGGCGGC
Source organism: Crinia signifera (assembly GCF_055691185.1). Lineage (NCBI taxonomy): Eukaryota > Metazoa > Chordata > Amphibia > Anura > Myobatrachidae > Crinia > Crinia signifera. The sequence continues at coordinate 52,809,912 of NC_139227.1, forward strand.
GGATTGGAGGGCGATGGGCGGGCGGCAAGCGGTGGATAGGCGGACGGGAGGGTGCTAACTATAGCAACGCAGCCCCCCGGCGCCCCCACATGCACAGCGCCCTCCCGCGACCGCGGGGGCTGCGGTGCTATAGTTATGCCACTGGTCCTAATAATCTATAAATGTCAGTTTTCTTGGGGTTGTTGTCTGGGTGCGGGGTCCCCTTGAGCTTGTCTGGCTGGACCACTCCAGGGCATCACTACTTTACACATAGTCTCACATAAACATATCATTTTTCTATGTATGTCTTTTTTTATATGTATTCTTTCACATTTTTTTTTCTTTTTTGACACACCCTTTATCACTATTAGTTGCTTACACATACCCTACATTCTCTGACACTTTACACTCCATTACACTTCACAGCTATGTTTTATTTATGTGATGCCCTGGGGTGGTTTTGCTGGGCTGTCTTGGGGGTGCCCTGCACCCCGGGCATGGACCCCATAGTGCTAGGGACCTGCTCTATTGAGGAGACCTTAACGTGGTGAGCAGGTAGATATATTTGGCCAAATGTATGCTAACATCCTCAGAAATGAATTATAAAAGGAATATATGTTAGCAGTAATGATTGCTTAGTGCACCTGCAAACCCCCTCTGTTTTGCATATAACTAAAAATCTCAGCAAGGTAGCACCTCTCATTACAGGGTGTGCAGTCTAGGGCCCCCCTCTTTCTTCAGGCATGTTGGCAGGAATTGCATGCCAGGGATATACCACAATGACAGCTCCCCTCTGCGTGCTGGGCTCTGTGCAGAGTTATTAAGCTTGGTGAAGTGATAAAGTGTCTGGTTTTTATCACTGACCATCAGTTCTTAACTGTGAAGTTACAGGCTTGATTTGAAAAATGACAGGTAGTAGCTGATTGGCTGGTGATAAAAACCAGACACTTTTATCACTTCACTGAGCTTAATAAATCTACCCCTGACCAGCATATGTGGCTGGTCCTGTGTTAATGCTTGTTAGTGGTATAATCAGTGGGGGGAGGCTGATTCCTGGCGAAATGTTTATATGGCCATTTGGAGTAGTAGTGAAGGGAAATTTGAGGATGTGAAATGTATACATGTATCAGTGACTGGTTCCATCGGCACTGGGGTGAGGTAATACAGTAGTGTAGTGTGGGCTGACGCCAGACATGGTGACTGTTATTCCCCCAACCACCACCGGCACTGGGGTGAGGTAACGGTGTAATGTGGAATGACGCCAGACATGGTGACTGTTATTCCCCCAACCACCACCGGCACTGGGGTGAGGTAACGGTGTAGTGTGGGCTGACGCCAGACATGATGACTGTTATTCCCCCAACCACCACCGGCACTGGGGTGAGGTAACGGTGTAGTGTGTGCTGACGTGGTGACTGTTATTCCCCAACCACCACCGGCACCGGACTTTACTATGCGGCTGTGATAGAATCAGGCTGATCGGGGGCAGAGCTGACATCACATGACTTCCCATCACACACCTGGCCACGCTTGCGTATTACCTGACACTCCCAGAAAACAGCATGGTTCCACCCGCAAACGCCAGCTTGAAAAAAGGGGGTTATTCTGGTTCACTCCTTCTGGCAAATTCCTTCTCAAATGGACAAAACCATGTGCACTGCAGGTGGGGTAGATACTTGTGCAGAATCAGATCACTGTATGTATGTGTGATTATACAGTGTGGGGTTCCTCTATCAGAAGAACAACAGGCGGCACTCTATTGACTAAAATGGTGAAATACCGGTGTTTAGTCTGTCATATCGATGTTTCAAAGTCCGTAGACCCCTTTTTTTTTTTTTTTTTTCAGGATAACAAACCAAGTAAATAAAGTGCTTCCCTATATAGCTGATCCAAGTGAATACAAGGTACCACAGACTGGACGCCGTTCTGTCCGGGGGCAGCGGCAGGGGATGACGTCCTAGGACCCACAAACGCGGCATCCTAAACATTATGGGAAATGTAGTTCTGCCAATGAACATATCTATAGATTAATAGCATGCATATTATGTATTAGACGTCATTGACCTCTTTGCCTACCCCCTATCTACAGAGCGACGTTTACAGATACAAAAATACAAATCTTATTTATTTAGTAGCACCCTCTAGAAGATAGTAGACAGGATCTGATTCCCATAGATTGTCCATAACATCACATGTGAAGTAGAATACACATCTTAGTAAATTTCCCCCAATGTCTCCAAACTGGCTGAATGAAAAAGTATCTTTACACTGCTTTCCATACATACCTATACAGCTATTATAAATATTGTGATAGAAACATTAACCCCTTCACATCCAAAAGTTTAATATGGCCAGCTATGTATATATCAAAATAATTGTGAGACATCGGCCAGCAAAAACTAAAGTATATACCAAATTGTACATAAGTATTTTAAAAAAAATCCATTAGTTGCTGACTGTACATAGTTTTTATTACTGCACAAGCTGCATTTATGATTGCACTGTCACCTTACACTTGGTGCGCCTATAGTTTACATGCGCCCTCTTACATATGTATTTTTGTATCTGTAAACGTCGCTCTGTAGATATGGGGTAGGCAAAGAGGTCAATGACGTCTAATACATAATTAGAGATGTGCGGTCCGGATTCTGAAGAATACGAACCGCTACGAACTTGGGGATCCGAGTATTACCGAGGCGAGGCTCTGCAATTCCCGCCAGACTTGGATCCCAAAGTGAGGCCGAACGGCGTCTTCCTGCCGTCAGATTCTCGCGAGACCTGGATTCCATATAAGGCGCCGAGCCCGTGGTTCGTCGCCATTATCTGGGATCCAGAGACGGGGAAACGGCACGCTGCGCTGGTGTGCTCAGTGCAAAGTCAAACAAGTTTACTTAAAAAAAAAAAAAAAAAAGTAAAACTACAGTGAGCAGCTTTGTTGTTTCATAGGCAGTGGGCAGCTTTGTTTTAAAGGCACTGGCAGTGGGCAGAGGCACCAGCTTTGTTGTTTCATAGGCAGTGGGCACCAACTTTGTTTTAATGGCAATGGGCAGAGGCACCAGCTTTGTTTCATAGGCAGTGGGCACCAGCTTTGTTTTAAAGGCACTGGCAGTGTGCAGAGGCACCAGCTTTGTTGCTTCATAGGCAGTGGGCACCAGCTTTGTTTCATAGGCAGTGGGCAGAGGCACCAGCTTTGTTGCTTCATAGGCAGTGGGCACTAGCTTTGTTTCATAGGCACTTTAGGCAGTGGCCACAAGTTCTAATTTTATTTAAGTTTAGTAGCACCACCAGCAGTATTGTTTTAAAGTGTATAACTCCACATAACCCAGTGTGTGCAGTGCACTGCATACTGTACATCCACTGTGTGTAGTACAGTATATGCCGATACTGTGACTGCCGTCTATAGCTCCGTACCTCTGTTTATACATTACTGTGACTGCTGGTACATCATCTGTTTATATGGTACTGTGACTACTGTCCGCAGCTCCGTACCTCATCTGTTTATACATTACTGTGACTGCTGGTACCCCATCTGTTTATAGGGTACTGTGACTGCTGTCCACAGCTCCGTATCAGTTTATAAGGTACTGCTGTGACCGCAGGCCATACCCCACTGTTTTTTTATTTTTTTTAATAAAATTATTAAAAGTTTAAAAAAAGAAAAAAAATTCTGTCCCACGTACTGTGACTGCTCTCCGTACCCCATCTGTTTATACGGTACTGTGACTGCTCTCCGTACCCCGTCTGTTTATACGGTACTGTGACTGCTGTCCATACCCTGTCTGTTTATACGGTACTGTGACTGCTGTCCATACCCTGTCTGTTTATACGGTACTGTGACTGCTGTCCATACCCTGTCTGTTTATACGGTACTGTGACTGCTGTCCGTACCCCATCTTTTATACGGTACTGTGGCTGCTGTCCGTACCCCATCTTTTTATACGGTACTGTGGCTGCTGTCCGTACCCTGTCTGTTTATACGGTACTGTGACTGCTGTCCGTACCCCATCTTTTTATATGATACTGTGACTGCTGGTACTCCATCTGTTCATAAGGTACTGTGACTGCTGTCCATACCCCATCTTTTTATACAGTACTGTGGCTGCTGTCCGTACCCCATCTTTTTACACGATAAAGCCAGATAGTGGTCTTATTAGATATTAAACTGATAAAAACAGATACACAGCACACTCGCAGACCAACACAGCACTGCACGAAACGCCCACTGCTCCTCAGCTGCACATCGTAAACACGATCAAGCCAGATAGGGGTCTTATTGGGTTTTTAACTGAACATGTACGATTAGGAAGGAAGTCTGGTAATAATCCTAGAGTTTAGCAATCAGATTCAATTTATTGTGAAATATTTTTATTATATTTTCTAAGCAAAACCAGTATAAAATCTAAAAAACAAACATGAACATTAATTACAGTGACTTTTTTTAACAGTTATCGGGATACAGAAAAGTTTTTGTCTTAAAACATTTAAGAAAAATAAGTGCTTACAAATCTTCTAAATTCTAAAACTCTTCAAAATGTACAACACAAAAACATTAACCAAGGCAAATATTTTAAGTGTTTTTTGTTATTATGATGTTAGAATGTAGAAGGCCAAAAACTGGGTTGACCATACATGGCTACTGGATTAGTGTCATAAGGGAGAGGAGGCTGCACACTGGGGGTCATATTATAAACTGGCCACATGGGCCTTGTTGTTGTCAAGGAATTAGGCTAGTTATCAGTTGGCAAATTAATATCATTGTTGTTATTCTGTGCTGCCATCCCCTGAAGCGTGTTTACCAACAGACAGACTACCAATCAGATCGGCATAGACACTTCCTGAGCTACAGAGCCTTGCTCCTTGGGGGGAAGCCAAATAGGTGGCAGCCCCTGTTCCATCATATGAACGTCTTCTCTCTCCACATCATCTATTATGGATGAAAATATGTCATCGGGGACATCCATGATCTCCTTTCTCTATCCTACTTCTTTTTGGATAGGATGGATGAATGGATGGGTGGGTGGGAAGAAGGAGGCCTAGCAACAGCTGGGGATGGTCATCATGAAGACCTTTGTGCATTCAGGCCAGATATGATCCATGAACTCCCAGACAGTTTCTGGACAGAATGAATACCATGAATTTCTCAAATAATCCCATTGGGCTGCAAGTTAGTGGGATCCATGTGGTATTCCATCTCCTGACTTTCTTTCATGACCTCTGCACCGCTGTCTCCGGGGCTGTCACTCAGCAACAAAAAAGCTGCATTAGCGGCTGCTGTTCTGTCGCGCGGATACCTGTTGACTTGAGTCCATGGGGTCTTCCTACTTCCCCCAGATTAAATTTATTAATAAGAACACAATCAAGCCAGATAGGGGTCTTATTATATAATAAACTGAAAAAAAACAGTTACACACTTGCAGAACATGTCAGTGCTGCACGAAACGCCCACTGCTCCTCGGCTGCACATCATAAACACGATCAAGCCAGATAGGGGTATTATTGGGGCCTAGTTTTTCAAACTGCCATCCTGTCTGCCCCTGCAGTGCCACTCCTAGATGAGCCACTTGCTTGTGCCGCACATTTGTGTGGCTTAGCATAGTTATCCAGCTACCTCGGTGCAACCTTTTGCCCTAAAAACAATATTGTGAGGTGTTCAGAATAGACTGGAAATTAATGTTATTGAGGTTAAAAATAGCGTAGGAGCAAATGAGTTAAAAAATAAATAAATAAATACAGATCCAAGACCAAAACCAAAAAGGGCGGTTTTGGCAAAACCGACTACAGATCCAAAACCGGAGGCAGATACAGATCCAAGACCAAAACCGCAAAAAGTGGCAGGCGCACATCTCTATAGATATGTTCATTGGCAGAACTACATTTCCCATAATGCTTAGGATGCCACGTTTGAGGGTCCTATGACGTCATCCCCCGGACAGCACGGCATCCAGTCTGTGGTACCTTGTATTCACTTGGATCAGCTATATAGGTAAGCACTTATTATTGTTAGTCACTTGGTTTCTTATCCTGAAGAAAAAGTCTATGGGCTTTGAAACATCAATATGACAGTATAAACACTGGTATTTAACCATTTACCGGTAAGTCCATGGAGTGCCACCTGTCATTCTGATAGAGGAACCCCACAGTGTGTGTATTCTCAAAAGGAAGGCACCCTGGCAAATAGCGGTATGCAAATTGGGGGATGCTGTCATTTGGTCTACAGCAGGATGGTAGACAGTCATTAGGTCGACACCATTAGGTAGACATGGGAAAAAGGTTGACATGAGTCTAGGTCGACATAGGAAAAGGTCGACATGGTTCTAGGTCGAAAGGTCGTTAGTTCGACAGGTCATTAGTTAGACAATGTCTAAGTCGACAGTCAAAAGGTCGACATGGGTTTTTTCCCTGTTTGTTTGAGCCGACGTGTGCTGACAGGCAGTATTTCATTCCCTACCATCCACTAGAGCGTGGTGGGAGAATAAAATAGTGGGCCAAGCGTAGCGAGGCACCGTGCCCTATGCGAGGGGATGCGGTGCACTTTAAACTGTGTCTATGCCAACTGTGTTGACATTCAGGTAAAAAAAAAGTGAAACCCCCCCCCATGTCGACCTTTTGACTGTCGACCCAGACATTGTCGAACTAATGACCTTACGACCTTTTCCCATGTCGACCTAATGACTGTCGACCATCATGCTGTAGACCAAATGATCCCAACCCGCAAATTGGAGTGCCAGGCAACACACACATAAATAAATATATATAACCAATATTGATTGAATGTTATCTTTCGGCTATTGTTAGATCAGCTAGCTTAGCATTGGCTTTCCCTTCCACTGCGACAGGCTGCGGTCACAATGTGTCATACATGTGTCTGTTCATCACTTGTAGCAATCTCTATTACCCATATTTGTACTGTATGTAGATGTTTCCTGTAGAATCTCTTTAATGCTGACCCCACAAAACAGATAACGGTACAGGAGGTGGATGATTGTTTGCTTCCTTAACACCTTGGTCCTTCCTTCTGGCTTGTCTTCAGTTCTTCACCCTGTAAAACCTCTTCTGAATTATCTGTGCTTCTGCTTGTAGGAGATGGAGGCCCTGGGTCAGGTTTTAAGCCTTGCCACCACCATCTACGACCTATGTGAGCAGTCCAGCTCAAACAAGCGCCAATGCAGACGACTTGAGAAGCGGGTTAAGATGCTGCTCATTACCATCAAGGCCCTGGAGAAGCAGAAAAATATATCTACATCACTTCACACAGTGGTGACAGAGCTGGTGGGAACGCTAGAGAATGCAAAATGCTGGGTGATTAAATACTCCCGCCATGGCTGGTGGAGGCAGATACTTCAGGCCAACAGCATCAAAGAAGAGTTTGTGGTGATCAATGATCGGCTGGGGGACGCGGCCAGCCAACTGTGCCTGTTTCTGGCTGCGGAGCACCGAGAGAAGCTGCTCCATTGGTTCAGTGAGAATACCCGCAAGTCTGAGAATGAGAAAGATATAGAGGAAGACTTAAGGGAACTGAAGGATTTTCTAACCTGTAAGTTTCTATTCTGAATGTTACCTCTGTTCAGTGGTTGTGGACCTTGGGGTGCAAAAACATGAAGTGTATATCAGTATGTTATATTTTCCAGTAAGTAAAAAGTCTCTGCAAGTACTTTTGTCACAGTTTTGTGCTTCTGTTTGTAAAAAGGGGATACATACATTACATAAAGCCTAGCATTAAACGAACACACTTGGCCTCCCTCCATCAAGCAGCCTTCTGGTCCATTGTAATAGCATTCATACTTTATACTTCAGGCCTCAAAACCAACCCCTTCCTAAAGTAAATAGCACTATTTACTACATGTGAATGACAGCCAGCCTAGATATTGTGGTTTCATAAAAGCCCCCCATTTACAGAAGCACAGCTCAGCATTACACTTGTAACACCTAAGCCACCGAAACTATTAAACTAAAAGGACCCCACAACAGCTGAAATGAGTTAATACTTAAATAAGCCTCATTTGAGCAGAATCTTAGGACATGGGTATTGCAATGAAGGGGTGGTCCAAAGGTTATAAACAGGACTTTGAATTGACTTTGTCCACCTGGAATCTATGAATTATCTGTGGGTTATCTGCTTGGAGGTAATGCTGAGATGGACCATGCTTGTGCTAGAGCAGGCCTGGCCAGCCTGTGGCTCTCCAGCTGTTGTGAAACTAGTCCGACACTACTTTGGAGACCAGTTGGGGGTACTTGTAAATAATATTGGTAATGGCGGAAGAAAAAGTCTCCTGATGGCATAAGAAGTCTCCCAATGCCATGGAAATGAACCATGTTGGGTCACTTCTGGTTCCATCTGCAGCATCATCAGTGAACTTTGACATCAGCGATCTTCTGCTCCACGCTGACATGGGTGGAGCAGCAGCATCAATCCTACAGATGTTAGCGGTACCTCCAGAGACAGTTCACAGCCTGCGGCCATACACAGAGGGACACAATTCCTGACTGCCTACTCTTTCGCTACTCCTTAATATAAGGACACGTATAACGCTCACTTCCACTTCACTCGTAAGTACTGTAGATATTTCAAATTGAAAGGAGGGGGTACTCATAAATGAAGAGCCTAATCAAGGGGTACAGGATAGAAAAAAGGTTGGGAACCACTGCTCTAGACAATCGGCTCCTGACATTTTTTTTTTTTTTTTTTTTAAACACATGAAAGAGGCTGGAGAACAATTTAACATTTGTGACAAATGAAAACAAGAATATCACTCATTGATAATCTGCCCCAAGTATCTATGGATCTCATGTAGGCTGCATATGTTATTATGCCTTAAAAAGGAGTACAACAGGTTGGGTTAATTTCCTTTCCCAATTTGGCATTGTGTGCTTGTTGGCAAGTTCTTCAGTCCGTAGGTTCTATTATGACCTACAATAAAAAATAATTTAATTTTATAATGAAGTGGTAAACATGGACTTTCTGTTATGCATCTACACCGTTTCTGATGTTGCAGCATGCCCTGGCAGACATGGTATGCTGCTGATGTGTTGCTATGGGCATGTGGTTTTAGAGTCAAACATGCATCACAGGATAGATGAGCATGGCTTCATCTGTAGGATTATATGGGCCCAAAACGTCCCATTGAGGTTTTCAATGTAGATAAACAGCATTGTATACAAGGAGCCTGATTGTGGGCATATTACCGAGTGGAGTGTATTAGCTGCATGCATAGGCGAATCTAGAATTATGGTAATAGTGGTCCCAGATCCAGACATAACAGCAGGCGGACCTTTGCGCGTCAAAAAGGGGGCGTGGTCTCATGGGAAGGAGGCTTTTCATCACAAAAAGGGGTGTGGTATTACACTTTAGACCATACACAGTAATGCCCATTACACATTTTAGCAAACTCCGTAATACCCATTACACATAAAGCCAGACGCCATAAGGCCACACACCATATTGCCCATTACACATTGTGCCACACATCATGATGCCCATTACATACTATCTAACAAACCATAATGGCCAGTTCATATTTGCCACATAAGTGCTGCTTACCTACGTGCTCATTGCTAGGGGGTTCTTGCTTGATGGCACCATAGTAACCATTACACATGATGCCGCACACCATAGTACCAATTACACATGATGCTGCACACATAATGCCCCTTACACATGATGCTGCACACCGTAATGCCCCTTACACATGATGCTGCACACCGTAATGCCCCTTACACATGATGCTGCACACCGTAATGCCCCTTACACATGATGCTGCATACCGTAATGCCCCTTACACATGATGCTGCATACCGTAATGCCCCTTACACATGATGCTGCATACCGTAATGCCCCTTACACATGATGCTGCACACCGTAATGCCCCTTACACATGATGCTGCACACCGTAATGCCCCTTACACATGATGCTGCACACCGTAATGCCCCTTACACATGATGCTGCATACCGTAAGGCCCCTTACACATGATGCTGCACACCGTAATGCCTCTTATACATTAAGCCACACATTATGCATAATGCCCCCACATACCGCCACTTGTAGCGTCCCTTAAGCAATGCCCCCAAAAGTGCCACTTACTGTAAATTTTTATATGAGCATTCGCTGCTGCTGCAGGGAGAGATGGAGAGCGGTGCAGCTGCTTCTATGGGGAGAGGAGCAGAGCGCAGCGCAGAGCACGCTCCCACTCCCCTCCTGGTGTCCCCTCTAGCCGAGTGGACATTTGAAATATTGTGCACGCTGTTGTTGTGTGTGTGTGTGTGTGTGTGTGACGTCTGGGCAGAGAGCAGGGGGCTGCCCGGCTGTATTCAGAGCACTGCAGGTCACGGCTGTTTTGAAATAATACCCCTTTCACAACAGAAAATGCAGGGATTTACCCGGGAATATGGTCCCAGGATCATGCAGGGACATTCCCAGGCTGACCCCCTTATACCCCCTTCACACCAGAAATGCAGGGACAAACCCGGGAATTCAGTTCCCGGGACAAGCAGGGACATTCCCGGGTTTGGACCCATTTACACCAGAAATGTCCCTGCATTTTCTGGTGTGAGCAGGGGGCGGGAAGGAGGCCGGCAGGAGGTGGGGAGGAGGCGGGATGGCGGCGGAGGTGGGGAGAATACTCACCCCGGTTGCTGGTCCTCCGTGCAGGCCAGGGATCCACACAGGCGGCGGCGCAAATGACGGGACAGGCTGCGGATGAAGATGATGCAGCTCTCCGGCGTCCTCACTGCCGCCGGAGAACTGCGTCATCATCATCCACCGGCTGTCCCGTCATTTGCGCCCGCCGCCTGCGTGGATTCCCGTCCAGACAGCACACCGAGGACACAGCAACCCGGGTAAGTATAACCTGTACCTTTCACACCAGCCAGGTCCCCGGGTTGAACCCGGGAACAACCCTGGTACCTAGCCGGGTTGAAAATTGCCCGGGATTTTGTCCCGGGAACCTTTCACACCAGCGCTAGTACCGGGTTGTTATCGGACATGAAATTACATTTAAGAAATACAAAATAAAAAAAACGGTTTAATCTCAATATCCCTGGAACCAATTAACTCATATGGATCCAGCCTGGTATCAGATTGAAGGCCCAGCTATTTGGGTTCGACTGAGATCAACCTCGAGCTTCAGTGATGCCGAAGGGGGAACAGGCAGCCGTTGAACTGGGTGGGGGTCGGAATTAGCGGGTCCCATGTTATCCTATAGGGAAAACGTTCCAGCTTTGCCTGGCAGTATCTCTGGTTCCCAGGGGGCTAGAGATACAGGGCTGGGCTCGTTGGAAAGCCCCATCCCAATGGGTGGTCCTGTGGTCCAGACCACCCCCTAGATTCGCCTATGGCTGCATGTGCGATTGTTGCGTCACATGGTGTGCACACACACAAAGGTGTAGTTGTGATTGAGATGTATGGTGTCATAAATGTACTGCTAAATAGGTTGGCATCCGTTGGGGATATCTATTTATATCAGAGACCATACTGTAACAGAGAACATGTAGCGATTGCTGTATTTAATATTTGTATGGATGTGCACCAGGGAAGGACTTGCAGCGGGATTTATATAGCCTTGCAGGTGACAGCTGAAGAATAAAATGAAGGTTTATCTCAGGCATTCCCAACCACGGTCCTCAAGGCACACCAACAGTGCATGTTTTAGTGATATCCAGGCTTCAGCACAGATGGTTTAATCAGAATCCCTCAGATACTAATTAAGTCACCTGTGCTCAAGCCTGGATATCTACAAAACCTGCACTGTTGGTGTGCCTAGAGGACCGTGGTTGGGAATGCCTGGTTTATCTTATTCCATGTTTATTCCATGTTTGTTTGCTATCACCCTTATCAATGTGCTATATGGGATACCGTTATTAAGGTGAGTGCCGGATGGCTGTGCCAATGTGCCCTACTGATGGAACCATTAGTGTATGTACATCGTGCTACAGCGCCAGCCGTGCAGCCTAAAGCCAAAGTCTCCTTCCCACGCCACAAGCATTATATCTGACATGACAGGTGTATACCTTTCCTTACACGCACATGGTCAGTATGACTGGTGAGTCCCTTAGCGCCCATACACGTGTGTTAGCAACATTACATGGGCAGTATGACTGAGTCCCCGAGCGCCCTTACATGCGTGTTTGGCAGCATTACAGGGGGAGCTACATGTGTATTAGCCTAGGGCACCTAGAACCTTTTGGTACTTGTTTCCTAGAACGGCGCCCAGATTTTCTACGTACGGCACCGTAGGGAATTCGCATCGCATGGGCCATTATAGCGGCATGCGTTGCAATGTAGTTTTTTCAATGCTCTTTGTGCCCCACTATATCACATCGCATCTCCCGCAAAATCGCATGCAATTTTATAGGGTGTGCGATGCCATTACATTAGCTATACAATGATATGATTGTATGTCCTAAAAATAGGTTTTATGCACCCCCCCCCCCCCCACTATCCACGCCACCCCGAAGCGTGGCGAGTGCAGGCGGAACGCGTCCTCCGACTTTTTCATACCCCCACTATCCACTTCGACGTGGAGTCGATTTTATATAGTGTGGCGAGCGCAGCGAGCCCGAAGCATGGCAAGGTGACGCTGATTACTTGTATTCCGCGTCCCCTCGCGGGGCTCACTGCACTCGCCACGCTTCAGGCTCGCTGCACTATATAAAATCAATTCCACACCGACGTGGATAGTGGGGGTATGAAAAAGTTGGAGGACACGTTCCGCCGCCCCACGCGGGGCTCGCTGCACGCGCCATGCTTCGGGTTTGCGTGGATAGTGGGGGGGGGGCGTAAAACCGATTATTATTTTTTTTTTATTTTATTTTTTTGGACATACAAACATATATTCTTGTACACCTAACGTAATGGCATCGCACACCCTCTAAAATCTCATGCGATTTTGCGGGAGGTGCAATGTGATGCAATGCCCTGGGGCACACATAGTCGTGAATAAATTGCATGAAAAAAATCGCATCGCGTGGTACTAAAATGGCCCATGCCATGCGATTTCCCTATGCAGAATAGCCCTTTAAGCAAATTGCTTAGTGGGTGCCGTTGTAGAAACCGAACCTTTTAATTGGGTCCTGCTCAGAGTAGATAAGGCACACTTTTTCTTCAAACTAATTGGTTTTGACAGGTCCACGCCCCTTTTATACAGGTTGATATCGTATTTGATATCAAAGTAGTATAAAATAAATATTAAACAGTGTTAAAATATAATTGATTTGATGCTGTAACTTCACACACAGATATTCACTATATCAAATAACACCACAGCTGTATAAATTAATTTATAAAGATAGCTTAATGAGATCTTATCCAGCAGGAAGAATTTCTAAACAAAATGCTAAAAAAAAAGATGTTAGAAAAATATGGTATACAACAGATCTATAATTCGTAGAACTGTATATCTTGTTTTATATCAAATTTGATTTGTGTAGGATGTCTCGCAATGCTGATCATCAAAACAGCCAGCTGAAAGCCTGGTATTATAACGTATTAAAGCCGGGTAGTTTTTGCGGCATTGATAAATATTATAAAGCTTTGAAAAATAAATTTAAAAGAGCCGATGTGAGAAAATGGTTACAAGAGCAAGACGCGTACACATTGCACAAACCGGCTAGAAAAAAACTATAAAACTATATAAAAGGAATATGATATGCGTATCTAAATCAACAGTGGCAATGTGATTTGGTATCGCTCATAGATCTGGCAAAGTACAACGACGGTGTTAAATATATACTAACCGTCATCGATATATTCAGTAAGAGGGCCTGGGCTGAAAGTCTGACAGCTTAGAGCGCTACGACAGTCGCTAAGGCTTTTGAAAAAATATTCCAGCAGGGGGACGTACCGAGGAAACTACAAACCGATAATGGTAAAGAGTTTCTAAACAAAGTCCTAAAAAAGTTGTTAGAAAAATACGGTATACAACATTTCACAACCAATAATGATGTGAAAGCAGCCGTTATAGAACGCTTCAATAGGACTTTAAAAACACGAATGTGGCGATATTTCACGGCGAATAATACACACCGATATATAGACGTTTTACAAGCTTTTATTACCAGTTATAATATAACACTTACCATAGAACGATTAAGCGAGCGCCGAATGATGTGGATGGCTCTAATGCGCTGGATGTCTTCAAGACGATATACGGCGATTACTTTAGAAGTAAGAAAACAAAGGCTTGTTTAGCGGTCGGGGATCACGTTCGTATCTCAAAATATAAGGATATATTTCAGAAAGGTTACGAACAGAGTTTTTCTGAGGAAATATTTGTAATATGCGGTGTGAACACTAAAGGGCTTAAGCCGCTTTACACGTTGGAGGATCTCTACGGGGAAGCTATAACGGGTAGTTTTTACCCCGAAGAACTTCAAAGTATACCGAAAAACTATAATAGGATTTACAAAGTGGAGAAGATTTTAAAAAATAAGACGGTTAGAGGGAGGAAATACGCATTAGTCAAGTGGCGCGGATACCCCACAAAATTTAACAGTTTGGTCGCAGCATCGGAGATAAAAGATATATAAACAAAGAGGAAGATGGATGACAAACCCTTCTACATAACGTTACCGAGTAACGCCTCAGCCGATACATTTCCGCAAAATAAGATTTCTAACTATACCACAAAGCTAGCAAGGCCGATAGACTTAAGTGGAGATTGGGAAGTAGCTCTTACAGAAATACAATACCCACACACCTGGAATACACTCGATGTGCGTGATTGTGTGTTGAAAATAACAAAGTGGGATGGGGCAGGCGGTACAGTAACGAGGGTTTGCGTTAAACCGGGGTTTTATGAAACTATCGAGGCGTTACTGGATTCTTTCAACGCTGAAATTGACTGACATAAACTGGATGGCGGTTTAAAACTATGGTACGATCCGCTTGAACGAGACATATTCATTGACAACAAGGCGATGTACAACATCTCAGCCGGACCTAAATTGTCAAGAATACTGGGGTTATACCCGAAAACTACGTTTTTTAAAACTGTGTGCCGACATCAGCGGAGGCCAATATACGCTGTTCAGACGTCGCAAAACCGAATTTTATTAAAGACAATGGTCGCCGTTAAAAATTATGGTGACCCGGGGCTCTACGCGCAATATTATAAAGCACAGGCCGGTAATGGATTACCCGGTTTTCACGGCAGCGCGTATATGTACGGGTGTGGTTTAGGCGGAATTTTTCGAAGCCTGTTCAAAAAAGCGGTACCGCTTTTCCGAAGAGGTCTGGAGTTAGCAAAGCCCCACGTGAAGAATGCAGCACGTAACATCGCGAAAGACGTCATCGGACAAGCCACAGCGGCGGTTGTGAGCAAAATACACAACGCGAAGCAAGATGGATCAGGTTTAATTTATGCCAGGAAAGGGGCGGCTAAAAATAAACGGAAGCGGGCAATACGACTTCCAACAAGGTGCAGGCCCCTTTTTAACAAAAAACGGAGCAGATGCGGCTTAATTAAAAAAAGGAAACCGAAGCGGAGGGTCGGTGATATTTTTTAAGCATGTCTTTCATACACAATGAATCCATGGAATGCGCAAAATCTGAACTTGATCTTTTTGACGTACCACCGACGCAGACCAGCGTAGAGAAAAGCCTCTACGTCGAAGTTCAACCTTTGGCGGCATTATCCGAGACCGCGCCGCTTGAATTCTACATAGCGGCCAGCGGGGAACACTACTACGATCTGAACAACACGTTGCTGTACAAGACCTGCAAGATCGTACGGCCTGATAACACGGCGATACCTCAAGACGCCAAGGTCGCTCTTATTAATTACCCCATAGCAACTTTATTTAGCCAGGTGGATATTACTTTGGGCGATAGGCTCATATCGCAGTCCAATAATCTTTACGCTTATAGGGCCTACATAGAGACCATACTGAATTATAGCTCAGATGCGTTATCCACAAAACACACAACTGGATTATTCTACAAAGATGTGGCTGGAGAACACAACACAAGAACCCTTGATGGTGTAAACACAGGGTTTATAAAAAGGGCAAGAACAACGGCGCAAAGTCGAACGGTGGAATTATTGGGCCCGCTACACTGCAACCTTTTTCATCAACATAAACTAATATTGAACGCCGTGGACTATAAAACTCACCAGAAACAAAGACGCTTTCTGCTTAATGTCTGCTGAAGCGGAGGCCTTTAAAATTCAGATTGTTGCAGCATCCCTGTTTGTGAAAAGAGTTCAGATCTCACCGGCCGTCCGGATTGGACACGCCCAGGCCTTACTGACCACCAATGCCAAATATGCTATCAATAGAGTGGGCATGAAGATCTATAGCATACCGGCTGGGAGTCACGTATTTAATTTAGAAAATCTGTTTTTAGGCCAGGTACCAAAAACCGTTATAGCCGCTTTTGTAGATAATGAAGCGTTTTCAGGAGCCTACGACAAGAACCCTCTACGGTTTGAACATAAAAATGTAAACTTCGCATCCCTATACCTGGATGGAACACCGTATCCGGCCAAACCATTTCAACCAGACTTTGAACACGGTAATGCGGTTCGTGAGTACATGTCACTCATTCAGATCACAAATAAGCAGAAATCAGATTCAGGTATACTAATTGACCGTGAAGAGTACCTCAACGGCTACACACTATTTGCTTTTGATCTGTCGCCTGAACAGGAATGCGCGGAGCATCTGTCTCTAATTAGAAGCGGAAATCTACGAGCTGAATTCCGGTTTGCAGGAGCACTAGACTGGACAGTCAACATAATAATATACGCATTATTTGATAATATCATCGAGATCAACCAGAGGCGTGATGTGTTGTATGATTATCTATAAATGAAATAAATCATTTTTATATTTATCGTATATTTTCCAATATTCATCACCCCAACAGCGATATGAACACATTACAGATAAATTGTATACTGTACGCTAATCCGGTGGCGCGCCTGTTTTTTAAAGGGACCTACCCATGCGATATGCTATCGAGCGGTAAACTATCCCAATACCCCTGCGCGTTTGTAATCAACACACACACCAGCACCCAACCGGGGGAGTATTGGTTGGCCGTTTATTTTAACAACCAGCGCGAGTGTTACTTTTTGGACTCTTACGGATTAGACCCTGACCCTATTCCCAAAGGCCATAATAAATTCAAAAAGAATTTACAACCAAAATAAGCAGTTGTAAGGTTTTAACAGCACCGTTTGTGGACAATATTGTATATACTTTATATTTTTCATGTGTAAAAATTACAAATATTCAGATGTGCTGGCCCGTTTTAGTTTTGATACAAAACGTAATGATCGCTTTGTATCAAACTTTGTAAGACGTCTCCCTAGAAGTCATTGTTTGAGTCGATATACGGGTAACTGTATACAGTCCTGTGTCACCAGTAACCAATATGTGTTTGATAAAAATAATGTGTAATACAGCATTGTTTGTGTAACTTGTAACTAATGTTGTGATTGAAATGTTGTATGTACAATGCTTATGATTACTTTCTATTAAAAAATCTTGCTTATTGAACTTTATATCGCGTGATTGCGTATTTTTGCAGACAATCTGATTAGAATCAAAGAACAAAACAGTATTTTATAAATCATAATCATATTTTATTGGTACAGACAAAATGTATTTACAGCAAAATAGTCACGAATAACACGATAAACTTTACATTAAAATATTCATGACACAATACAAATTAAACGTCATCGTACAAATTAAACACACAAAAATACATTGTATAAAAACATTATAAATTAGTTATATGTTAAAGGTTCAACCACTGCGAATCCTGAAACAGATTTATGGATCTTTTCCTCGGTAGTAAGTAGCCGTGTGGCGTTGTTAACCCGGGGGAATTTAAAACATTTATACGACTTTTTTTAACCCCTTCCTGACGCAGCATGTTTTTGCCTTCCTGACAGAGCCCTTTTTTCAAATCTTGACATGTATCACTTAAGTGGGGATAACTTTTTTTTGCTTTTACTTATCCCAGTGATTTTGAGATTTGTTTTCTCGTGACACATTGTACTTCAAGTTAGTGGTAAATTTGGGTCGATACAGTCTGTGTTTTTTTGTGAAAAATACCAAAATGTCGTAAAAAAATTGAAAATTTAGCAATTTGCAAAATGTTAAATTTTCTGCTTGTGAGACAAATAATCATACCACTCAAAATAGTTAATAACTAACATAGACCATATGTCTACTTTATGTTTCCATCATTATTTCAGCCTCCTTTTAATTTTTTTGGACACTAGGAGGCTTAAAATATGAATAGCAAATTCTAAAATTTTCAAGAAAATTTCAAACACTGATTTTTTTAGGGACCAGTTCAGTTCTGATGTGACTTTGAGGGACTTGTATGTGAGGCACCCCCATAAATGATGCCATTTCAAAAACTGCACCCCTCACAGTATTCAAAACAGCATTTTGGAAGTTTGTTAACCCTTTAGGTGTTTCACAGGAATTAAAACAAAGTGTAGGTGAAATTTCAAAATTTCATTTTTTTTGCAGATTTGCAATTTTAATACATTTTTCTAAGGAACACAGTA
This sequence comes from Crinia signifera, assembly GCF_055691185.1. Classification (NCBI taxonomy): domain Eukaryota; kingdom Metazoa; phylum Chordata; class Amphibia; order Anura; family Myobatrachidae; genus Crinia; species Crinia signifera. The sequence continues at coordinate 52,828,417 of NC_139227.1, forward strand.
GATTTTTACTAGAGAAATGTGACTAAAAATTGATTCCCCCAATTCTTTTGTTTTCATAAATATCCTATATGTGGCCCTAGTGTGCACGTTGACCAAACCACAGGCTTCATAATAGAAGGAGCACCTACTTGATTTTGGAGCCTCCTTTTTATGAGATTATTTTTTAGGCACCATGTAGGTTTCTAGGCACCATAAGATGCTAAAAGTTAGGAACCCCCCCACAAGTGACCCCATTTTGCAAACTACACCCCTCAGAGAATTCATCTAGGGGTATAGTGTACATTTCAAACTTCCAGGGGTTTCACCAATTGTGGTACAACTGGGCTGTGCAAATGAAAAATTACATTTTTTACACAAAAATGCAGTTCTGGCTCAAAATTTTTCAATTTCACAAGGAATGAAGGAGACAAAGCACCCCAAAATCTGTGCCCCAATTTCTCCCGAGTACGACAATGCCTCATGTGTGACCAAATAATGGCAGGACTCAGAAGGGAAGGAGTGATATCTGGATTTTGCAGCACAGATTCTGGTGGAATGTTGGTGGGTGCTATGTCGCATTAGCAAGACCCCCGAAGCACCAATACAGTGGAACCCCCCCACAAGTGACCCCATTTTGCAAACTACACCCCTCAGGGAATTCATCTAGGGGTATAGTGTACATTTCAAACCCCCAGGGGTTTCACCAATTTTGATACAACTGGGCTGTGCAAATGAAAAATTACATTTTTTACACAAAAATGCAGTTCTGGCACAAAATTTTTCATTTTCACAAGGAATGAAGGAGACAAAGCACCCCAAAATCTGTGCCCCAATTTCTCCCGAGTATGGCAATGCCTCATATGTGACCAAAAAATACCAGTTGGGTGCATGGCAGGACTCAGAAGGGAAGGAGTGATTTTTGGATTTTGCAGCTCAGATTCTGGTGGAATGAATGGTGGGTGCTATGTGGCATTAGCAAGACCCCCGAAGCACGGTGAAATGATGAACCTAATAATCCATAGATGTGTGGTATATTTTAAAACACTCCTTTTATACATAGGCCGGGTTTGTCGGGGCAAGTTTCACAGTGGAAAATAGTATCCTTTCTTATTCCCTTTTTATAGCAAACTTTGCACCTTTTTTGTGTCCTGCCCTTTCTTGCAGTGGAGGGGATTTCGTTAGGAAAATGCTGCCCTGGTACAATACGGGGGCCAGTACTAGAAGTACTGGGGCCCTCTGCCTGCTGGTTCCCAAATATTAGGCCCTTTATGACTTCCTCTTGAAAGTGCATAAATGTCCCCCTCTGGCCGGTAGAACGGAATAGCACGTAAGCGTTATACAGTGCCATCTGGATGATATACACGGCCAGCTTCTTGTACCAGATTTTTGTTTTCCGCAGGGGACTGTACGGCTTCAGTACCTGATCTGAAAGATCCACTCCGCCCATGTACTTATTGTAATCCAGGATACAATTAGGTTTTGAGGTGTGGGTACTGGTACCTCGTACAGGGATGGAGGTGGTACTGTCTCCATGAATTGTTGTCAGTATAAGGACATCCCTCTTGTCCTTATATTTGACCAACAACATATTTTCGGTGGATTGTGCCCTGCTTTCACCCCTTCTCAGTACTTGGGCAATGTGCGTTTTTGGGAGGCCTCTCTGGTTCTTGCGCACAGTACCGCAAGCTGCTGTACCTCTTGAACCAAGGGCCTTAAACAGGGGGATGCTAGTGTAAAAGTTATCCACATAGAGGTGATAACCTTTATCCAGGAAGGGGTGCACTAAATCCCAGACAATTTTTCCACTAACACCTACGAGGGAGGGGGGGCATTCTGGCGGTTCAATTCTTGAATCCTTCCCTTCATATACCCTAAACCTGTGGGTGTACCCTGAGGTGCTTTCACACAGCTTATACATTTTTATGCCATACCTTGCCCTCTTACTGGGAAGGTACTGGCGGAATTTAACCCTTCCTTTAAAATGTATAAGGGACTCGTCGATACAAATAAATTTTTCAGGGATGTACATCTCTGCAAATTTGGCACTGAAATGATCAATGACCGGCCTGACTTTGAATAGCCGGTCAAAGGTGGGATCATCTCTGGGTGGGCACTGTGCATTATCGGTGTAATGTAAAAATTTAAGGATTGTCTCAAAACGAGTCCGAGTCATGGCCATACGGTAAAATGGGGTGCTGTACAGAACATCTGTACTCCAATATTGCCTAATTTCTGGCTTTTTTACTATGCCCATATGTAACACCAGACCCCAAAACGTCATCATCTCTACTGCATCTACAGGGGTCCACCTAGCAAATGATGACCTGGGGTTTTGAGCAATAAACTGCTGGGCATATAAATTACTTTGGTCCACCATTAAATTTATAAAATCATCAGAGAAAAATAATTTGAAAAAGTCAAGTTCTCTGAGACCTGTTGAATCAAATTGGATTCCTGGGATGGCCAAAAACTCAGGAACCTGGGGCTCAAAATTGTCTGGTGGTGGGGTCCATACGGGATCAATCATTTGGGGGGGGGGTCTCAGCTGCTCTACGGGGGCGTCTTTGAGGGGGTCCCTCATCACTAGAGGAGGAAGAGGAGCTTAAGACGAATCCTTCAAATTCCCCGCTTGCATCACTGGCTGTGTCAGAGTCAGAGGCAAGCATGGCATATGCCTCCTCCGCTGAATACATTATTCTGGATGACTGGGATGACATTTGGGATGCCATTTTTATTTTTGTGTTTCTGTAAGTGTAATGTTTCAACACGTGTATAGTGTAGGGGGGGGTACAAACTTTATTTCAACACGGGGGGTATGTAGTGTGTAGTGTGTATGTAGTGCAGAAAAAAAAATACTTTATACAGGAATTTGATCCCAATAAAAAAAAAAAAATTGAAGGGGTTAAAAAAAAAAAAAAAAAAAAAAAGGTCCTGCGCCAAAAATTGAGCACAGATGTTGGTCAGTAACGTCCGTCACTGAACAGCGCTCAAAGGCAACAGGACACCCACAAAAGCAACGTGGGTGTAAAAACAATTTAAAAAAAAAAAAATACCACAGCACTCGCCAAAAAAAAAACAATTAAAAAAAACTGCAGAAAAAAAAATATATCAACCCTGTGCCAAAAATGCTGTTCAGTGATGTACGTCACTGATCAGCGGCCACAGGATACCCACAAAAGCAACGTGGGTGTAATAAACCACAGCACTCTCCAAAAAAAAAAAACAATTTAAAAAAACTGCAGAAAAAAAATTATATCAACCCTGTGCCAAAAATGCTGTTCAGTGATGTACGTCACTGATCAGCGGCCACAGGACACCCACAAAAGCAACGTGGGTGTAAAAACAAAACCCCACTGCACTCTCCAAAAAAAAAAAAAAAAAAAACTGCAGATCAGTGATGCAGTGATGCAACACTGATTAGCAGTGAGGGGCAGCAGGCACACACGGGTGCAACCTGACAGGGTATATATAAAAAAAAAAAACCCTGGACCCCCAAAAAGTTGCTGATCAGTTAATTCATTTCAACTGATCAGCACAAAAGGGGGGGCAGCAGTCAGTTGCACAGGCAGCACAACCTTTGGTGCAACTGACAGGTGTATATATATATATATAAAAAAAAAAAAAAAAAAAGTTGCTGATCAGCACAGATATACTGATCAGCACAAAAGGGGTGCAGCAGACACAAAATATAGCACTCTCTGTCACTCTCTGTCACTCTCTGTCACTCTCTGTCACTATCTCTCACTATCTCTCACGATCTGTGACTCTATGACACTGCAGCAGCAGGACACAGGAAGTCACAAGATCCAGGAAGCATCCAGCTGCTGGCAGCACGCTACCAGCGGTGATCAGGTAAGTATCAGGCAAGGTTCAGGTATGTATAGCACGACAGAGTGGCCGGTGACCGCTCTGCACGCAATTCCAGACCGGAATGGCGTCTGCAGCGCAGTCACCGTTAGTTTAAATGACGCGCCTTGGCTGTGATTGGTCCGTCGGTCCGACGGACCAATCACAGCCTTGGGGGCAGGTGGGGTGAGGTGGGGTGAGGTGTGGTCATCACCGGTGACCTTCTCATGCCCCCTCACACCCGGCGGTGATTGACACCTGTGTTACAGAGCGTCTGATTAGCCGGTAACACAGGAAAACGCTGCGACTGGCTGTTCACATTGAACAGCCAATCACAGCGATCGCCGACGGGGGGGAGGCATCGCCACCCCCCCTGGGCATGCAGGGACATGTCTGCTGTCAGGGACAGCAGACATGTTTAAACTGTCACCGCGTCTATAGACGCGGGGACAGTTTAAAGTCATGACGTATATATACGTCATGTGTCGGGAAGTACATCCCGGCCATGACGTATATATACGTCAAATGTCGGGAAGGGGTTAATGTTGTGTATTGGGGCTGCTATATTCACATCGCCAATTTCATCATCGTAGATTTCAGCTTTTAAGCGATCTAACTGTAATCTATTTGATGCATTACCAACTACAGTGGATGGGATATTCAACTCAGCCATAGCGCGCATAAATTCAATCCAGCCGTTAGGCATTTTATGACTCGTCACGCTGTGATTTTGCGTGATACCCCTTATCAAGTCTAACACATTGGATCCTGGTACTGTGACGCCTTTATACATAAACACACCCTTGCTGTCCCAATTCGCGATGTGTTTAGAGCGAACCATTTTACTCATTAGTATTTCACAGTTATTTTTATACCGCGCATTAACACTGTTCAAGACATCGTGGTAAACAGCGTCGGTAGCATCGTCTTGTGTAGGATTAGTTGTATCCTCAACAGCATTTGCACCGGGTGATAAAAGCATTAAAGTTGACATTTCTCTATCAGATTGTTTACTCAACACCAGGTATCTCTGTACCACAGCTGTGTAGCGTTTTGCCTTTTCATACGCTGATAAAGCATTATGATGTAGTATACTTATGATCTCAGCATCTAGGCTTTGCATGGCTGTTTTGCATATATCATCATTTGTTGTTTAAACGGTCTATCTGTTGCTGGGGTACCAGATACATTTTCTCAGCGTATTCCATCACCGATTAGACAGTAGTCCGGTAATTAATGGAATAGCAAATCCAAGCAACGACCCGATAAACCCACCCGACTGTTTCACCAACCTCTTCTATTTCCCAATGGCGCATTTCTTATTACAAAGCGATTTTATAAGGTTCCTCCTTCTTTTTAAGGTAGTTCAACTGATGCTGTGACAGGGGTATTTTACCTTTAAGCGTATTGAGAGCAATCTCACATATAGCAGTCACCAAATCGTTTGAAGCGTTGGATAATCTAGCATTTCTTTGGGACGGTTTGGCTTTAATGAGAGTTTTTAAAAGGGCCCAATTACGCCTTATCCTGGCCGACATGTTCACAGCTGTTAGAAGTGATAATGAATTACTATAGGATGCGCGGTTATAGCTATTTAGAACCCCGCTTCTTAACAACATAAGCTACTGGTGTGTCTGGCGGAAATAATCCGCTTCGTAAACTATAATCACCAAGGGCATTGTTTCTTAAATCAACCAGTAAATAACCGTATGGTGGCTCCGTAGCGGACTCATAGGCTTCAAGAAAAAAACGATATTTTGATGGGTACATTTGTCTAGCCAGAATGCTAACCTGCATTTTATCCCTGGGGTTTTTAAACAGGATCATATATTTTGTGTTTAAATGTATAGTCCTGCTCTTTCTACCTTGACAAAATATTATGTTTTGCACAAGGTACATGATACTGAGATTACGGTGGTGCACATACTTTGTGAACGCTTTCTCAACCTCAGAATTATTACTCGCGGCATCCATCAAGTCATCTATCACCGCTAAATTAACCTTATCAGGGGGAAAAAGCTGGTCGTCGCTAAATGACTCGGGCAACCCCTCTATAAAGCGCATACCCGGGTGATCACTCAGAAGTTGATCATATATTGGTTGCCAACAGGTGTAAAACCAAACAACATTATCAGGTACATGCGTCATATGTGTGGATGCGTATTGTATTAGCGTTTTCACAAAATAACTTTTCCCCGAATTGGAGGGCCCAGCTAAAATACAGGAGAAGGGGTGTTGAAAACGGTGCGCAACAACGGAACATAACTATCTCCGACCCTCTGATGTTCAATAATATCTGTGTACACGAACAGCGTATATTGGCCTCCGCTGATGTCGGCGCACGGTTTTAAAAACGTAGTTTTCGGGTATAACCCCAGTATTCTTGACAATTTAGGTCCGGCTGAGATGTTGTACATCGTCTCGTTCAAGCGGATCGTACCATAGTTTTAAACTGCCATCCAGTTTATGTCGGTCAATTTCAGCGCTGAAAGAATCCAGTAACGCCTCGATAGTTTCATAAAACCCCGGTTTAACGCAAACCCTCGTTACTGTACTGCCCGCCCCATCTCACTTTTGTTATTTTCAACACACAATCACGCACATCGAGTGTATTCCAGGTGTGTGGGTATTGTATTTCTGTAAGAGCTACTTCCCAATCTCCACTTCGGCCTTGCTAGCTTTGTGGTATAGTTAGAAGTCTTATTTTGCAGAAATGTATCGGCTGAAGCGTTACTCGGTAACGTTATGTAGAAGGGTTTGTCATCCATCTTCCTCTTTGTTTATATATCTTTTATCTCCGATGCTGCGACCCAACTGTTAAATTTTGTGGGGTATCCGCGCCACTTGACTAATGCGTATTTCCTCCCTCTAACCGTCTTATTTTTTTAAATCTTCTCCACTTTGTAAATCCTATTATAGTTTTTCGGTATACTTTGAAGTTCTTCGGGGTAAAAACTACCCGTTATAGCTTCCCCGTAGAGATCCTCCAACGTGTAAAGAGGCTTAAGCCCTTTAGTGTTCACGCCGCGTATTACAAATATTTCCTCAGAAAAACTCTGTTCGTAACCTTTCTGAAATATATCCTTATATTTTGAGATACGAACGTGATCCCCGACCTCTAAACAAGCCTTTGTTTTCTTACTTCTAAAGTAATCGCCGTATATCATCTTGAAGACATCCAGCGCATTAGAGCCATCCACATCATTCGGCGCTCGCTTAATCGTTCTATGGTAAGTGTTATTATAACTGGTAATGAAAGCTTGTAAAACGTCTACATATCGGTGTGTATTATTTGCCGTGAAATATCGCCACATTCGTGTGTTTTTTTTTTTCCATCAATAAATTTTTATTAACACAAAGTTTTATATGGGGTACAGAAGAAAGAAGAGGGGGTACTTGGGGGGGGGGGGGGGGAGGGGTTGGACTGCATTCGGGATTGAACAGTACAGTACAGGTAAAACAGAGCACAAACACGCCGCTACGCAGAGCGGGCTATACATGAGGTAGGTAATACACAAAACCAAATAGTACAGTAGGGCAAGCCACATTCGTGTTTTTAAAGTCCTATTGAAGCGTTCTATAACGGCTGCTTTCACATCATTATTGGTTGTGAAATGTTGTATACCGTATTTTTCTAACAACTTTTTAGGACTTTGTTTAGAAACTCTTTACCATTATCGGTTTGTAGTTTCCTCGGTACGTCCCCCTGCTGGAATATTTTTTCAAAAGCCTTAGCGACTGTCGTAGCGCTCTTAGCTGTCAGACTTTCAGCCCAGGCCCTCTTACTGAATATATCGATGACGGTTAGTATATATTTAACACCGTCGTTGTACTTTGCCAGATCTATGAGCGATACCAAATCACATTGCCACTGTTGATTTATATCCGATACGCATATCATATTCCTTTTATATAGTTTTATAGTTTTTTTCTAGCCGGTTTGTGCAATGTGTACGCGTCTTGCTCTTGTAACCATTTTCTCACATCGGCTCTTTTAAATTTATTTTTCAAAGCTTTATAATATTTATCAATGCCGCAAAAACTACCCAGCTTTAATATGTTATAATACCAGGCTTTCAGCTGGCTGTTTTGATGATCAGCGTTGCGAGACATCCTACACAAATCAAATTTGATATAAAACAAGATATACAGTTCTACGAATTATAGATCTGTTGCATACCATATTTTTCTAACATCTTTTTTTTTTTTTAGCATTTTGTTTAGAAATTCTTCCTGCTGGATAAGATATCATTAAGCTATCTTTATAAATTAATTTATACAGCTGTGGTGTTATTTGATATAGTGAATATCTGTGTGTGAAGTTACAGCATCAAATCAATTATATTTTAATACTGTTTAAAATTTATTTTATACTACTTTGATATCAAATACGATATCAAGTTTGATATCAACCTGTATAAAAGGGGCGTGGACCTGTCAAAACCAATTAGTTTGAAGAAAAAGTGTGCCTTATCTACTGCTCAGAACCAGCCCAGTATGTCCCAGTGTACCAGAACAGGCCACTAGACATCGGCAGCCAAGTTATTATCATTATATTCATTGTTCTGTTCCCTACAGCGTGTGTCAGCAGCCTGCCCGGGAAAGTGGACGCTGTGGCAGATGACGTGCATGACATCCTCTCTCACATGCAAGAGATCACAGCTGTATGTAAGTACTGTAATAGCCCCACTCTACCTAGGAAGCCACGTTGTGGCCACGAGCATGTAAAACATGACCATTAGGTATCTGTCTAGATTAGAACATGTGTCCCGGCCACTGACGTGAAGGGTCCGCTTGCAGGTATACCTCTGGCTCCATTCCATAAGGCATAACATATAAAATCTTTTTTTTTTTTTTTTTTATAAATACACTTTTAGAGCCACCCTGACATCCTACCACAGCTCTGTTATTAGTGATGTTGGCTCCCTCCCTCTCAGCTACAACATGCTATACTAATTGTATCTACAGTAATCCAGGACAAAACGATTCAGCTGCAAAGCACATCATGTCAGTTATGCTCTGTGCCATCCCTGACCATGCCCAGTGCATTTTCTAACTTAATTGGTCTGTAAAAAAAAAATCTCCTGGTTCCTCCCCCCCCCCCATCCCCATCATGATCAGTGATATACTCCTGTTTATCACCGCATTGCGCAGATTAATAGGAACCCTCACCGTGGAAATTCAGGGTTTAGCGTATATCCTGATTGGAAAGTGAATGATCCCCCTGTGTCTACAGGCAAGCGCTCCTGCTGGGACATCGCTGAGATCCGAGCCACAGATCTGCAGCGTGGTGCATTAGTGGCAGAGAGATCGAGCCATAACCTGTACCGGGGAGAGTACCACAGGAGCCCAGTGGCCATCAAAGTCTTCAAGGGACAACCGCACACAAATGAAGAGTAAGTACCCATAAGATCTGAGGTAGACTGTGTAAGAGGAACCATATTATCAGTCTTAGATGTCTTCTGTTCTCCAGCTATATAAGGAGAACATTCAACGCTGAGAGTGAGACCATGAAGAAATTTGAATGTTTGAATATTTTACGACTGTATGGGATTTGTATTGATAATTCAGGTAAGAACCAGCAGCCAGTCCATCCTGGTCACCGGTCTCTGGTTCCTGTCCTCATTCCCATCCCCCCCCCCTCCCACCCCACCTGTGTCAGGTGCAGCAGAACCCTGTTACTCTCTGTCCTGATCTCCTGACCCTGGTTCCCATCCTCATTGTCCCCCCACCCTCTTGTGTCAGGTGCAGCAGAACCCGGTTACTCTCTGTCCTGGTCACCTGTCTGGTTCCTGTCCTCATTCTCCCCCCACCCTCTTGTGTCAGGTGCAGCAGAACCCGGTTACTCTCTGTCCTTTTCACCTGTCTGGTTCCTGTCCTCATTCTCCCCCCACCCTCCTTTGTCAGGTGCAGCAGAACCCTGTTATTATCTATCTTAGTTTATACTGTATTCTCCTAATTATTTAGGTCCAGAACCCTGCTTCTCCCTGGTGACAGAGTTCTGTGAGAAAGGGACCCTGAGAGAACTGCTGAGAAGAGAGCCGGACCTGTCATGGGAGCGGAGAGTCCTAATGACTCTGGATGTTGCCCGGGCTCTGTACAGGTTCTGTATCTTATCTGTTATCTGATTGTCTCCATTGTTGTCATGTAGTTAAATGCTTCAACAAGCTGTCCAACCAAACTTAAAGGCCAGCAATAGGTGTATGTTTATTTGGCTCTATAAAATGGTCTGTCTTCAGGAGAGATTGCTAACCTATCTTAATGATTACTATTTATCTTCCGTCACCTGTTGTCTTCAATAAGATGTTCACATCTGCTATGCCCCTACCAATGTGTAGATTTCAGCTAATAACTTTAACTGGTTTCTTGAACAGTTTTTGACCATGGTCTCCTATACAGAAGACAAATATGACTTTACTTTACAACCTTGATCTTCTTCATCTATAGGTTGCACCAGACTGAGAGGAAAGCCATTCTGCATGGCTGCTTGAGCAGCTCCAAGTTCCTGGTGGACAGCATGTACTGTGTGAAGGTATCAGACAACCTTTCCCCAACCTACAGCTTGGGGAGCAAAAGTATTGAAATGAGATACAGGTGTGGTTCAGGGTACTTTAAGGTAGTTTGTTAATGTGTAGGAGGAGGCTTTGGCCAGTTAAGAACATGAGTGCAGGTATGTTTTGATTCTTATCTCTCACTCACTTAGTTGCCATATATCCAGCTGCACTGTGCTGTACTATTGGAGAACCATATATATCGTGGAACTGTGATATAAAGAGGGTGGTACTTATTGGGACATTTGCACATTGCACCTCACACGTTCCCACGAATCTGCACACCTATGGGCTCATTATGTGTACTATGTCTTCTCATAGACAAATGCAGGGGGGGAGGGTTTTCTGGTTGCCTGGAAACCCCCCTCCTCCTTGTAAATTATGACACTAGCACTGGTATATAATCTGATCAATAGAGCTGCCACCACATCATGCAGTGTAATGGACAGAGCAGAGCTGCTGCATATGCCTAGTGTACCAGTGTCTTCTACCACATTTACTATATGTGTGGATCTGAGCCCTCAAACATTGCAATGGACCAGAGAGTAGCTGCCAGGAAGAAGAGACAGGAGCCTTACCATGAAGTGGGAGAGTGTGAGCTTACAAAGTACAGTACTGGTTCAATTTTGTTTGTGTATTTATTTATTATATGTTTAACCTTTTTCCTGACCACTTATCTTATTTAAACGTTTGAAACGGCCTATACTATAGACTAGTGGTCTCCAACCTGTTGCTCGCAAGCCACTGATAGCTCACGGTAGCGATCCGGGTGGCTTGACCACTGCAGCCGCCCATCCATCCGTCCTTCCCTCCCTCACTCCATTGATCGCCACCGCTAGTTCCAAGGGAAGGAGAGCGCATCTCTCCTTCCCCTCATTGTGTATCCCTGTGACTGGGCCGCCATCAGCCAATCAGCGAGCTTTGATTTACTGATGGCTGATTGCACAGGGAAGTGAGGGGAAGGAGAAACTCGCAATGTGCTGTGCTGCTCTCCTGTCCTCAGAAGGCTAGCAACAGCGGTGGATACGGAGCACACGACCAGGCCAGCCAGCCAGCAGGGGGACATCTGATTCTCCTATCATTGGCAGGAGCAACAATGGTGAGTGCTGGCCCAGTGGGGGTATACCAGGCACTATTGGGGGCATACCTGGCACTGTGGGAGCATAAGTGTATCTGGCACTGTTTGAGCATATGTATATCTGGCACTGCACTATTGGGGGTATATGTATATCACACCCCCATTTTCATTGGCGGCACCCAATGTGGCTATACCAACTTTTTGGCGCATACACACAGTACCACCAGAGTATTTATTTAGAGTGGCACCACAATCGGGTGTACATTGTTTATCTGGCACTGCTTGGGGGGGGGGGGGGGGGGGCATTGTGTTTATGGCATAACTGGGAATTGTGTAACTGGTGGCATGTGTATATATGGCACAGTGTATATTCAGAGAGGCTGGCAGCATGGCCAGCAGCTCTCAGAGCACTGGCCATGCCCCCATAGCAGAAAAGATGCGGGATGTGGCCTCCTAGGAGTTCCACGATAGTAGGTCATGCCCCCTAATTTCGGGCGCGTGCCTTTGGCACGTGCAGATGTCCCTTCTCCTTTTTCTCCAGTGTTGGGAGGTATGTATGCGGCATATTGGACATTGCAGTGTGTGGCATATTGTGTCTGGGGCATTGCGGTATGTGGCCTAATGTTGGAGACCACTGCTATAGACTAGAATATGAATACTGTATCCAGTGTATAAAAATACCAATTTTCAGTGCTGTTACCACCTCACCACACTTCCATACTTACTCCAATGCGCTGCAGAGTGGGAGATTTTGGAATAAATTTGGAAACCCCCTCTAAAAATCCTGTGTTTGCCACTGCTTCTATATATGAGTTAGCAGTTTCCTGACCTACTGTAACAGAGGTGCCACAAAGCCTGTGGTGGCAAAGCAATAACCTGGGGGAGCTGGCATCGCTTGGGTGCCGGGTCTCTGCAAATTCCATGTGATCTAGCTGTCTGCACGGAATCTACTGGAAAATGGCCCTCCATGCTTTGAAGGAGATTGATGCTAGAGGTCCTTCTGGACCTCTAGTGTCTTTCAGGGGAGCGTTTCTTTCTTGGAAGTGCCAGATTCTGGGAATGCTGGCAAGCAAGAAACCCATGGCAACAAGTGTGTAGGCAAAACAAAATTAGAACCCCCCCCCCTTTTTTTTTTTTTTTTTTACATAGTAGGGGGGGGCGCAAAATGTCTAGTTACGTGACTAAGAAAGCAGGCTGGCAGTCCGCAGAGATATTGTAGAATACTTGCCCGGGTGCATTCCAGGTTATATGGAAACCATTGGTATAGAGACTATTTTGGCGGCACTCACAGGACATATAGAAAGAATTCACTCCCACTCTGGGTATCTCGTTCAACGTTTCAGTCTTGTTTGACTTGTTTCAAGAACAATGGCATACAAAGAGCAAGTCACAAAGGCCCTGCATATACATAGTGCTGAAATGAAAATCCCTTACCACCTGTGCTCTGTCGCAGCCCGCTGGTCCGGCATTGCGCTAATCAATGATGTCCAACAGTACGCGCCGTGTAACCGGCGGGTGCAGCCGCAGATAAATCCCCCCCCACTGGGGGGCGCTTCTGGCCAATGATCGACCAGACACGTACTAACTCACCCCTGTGTGTGTCAGTTTGATGCGCCGTGTCTGCTTGGTTGCTATGGACGCTTGGTGGTAGTGATCTGCCTGAGAAATAATGAATGACAGATATAAGTGATAGAATAAATGGAAAATAAGTGTAAGAACACAAAGAAGTGTGTTGTGGTATACATAAAAATACAAAGAAGTACAAATACAACAATTAAGACAAACTCTATAATACAAATGGTGTACCATGCAGTTTCAGATAAGCCGGCAGAGAAGTATACAAGACAAAAAGTATTTAGAGTACAATGTATCGCTGCTCCGCTGTTGAAGTAATTAACAAAGGACTCTGCGGGTAAATTCACCTAATCTATTTGACAGGGAGGAAATTTCTATCTGTCATAAGGAAAAGTGTTGACAGCATGAAAAAAAGGTGATAGATGGCCAAATCAGCATGTGTAAATAAATTTTGAGAATGTGTTGCTGAATGACTACATGGGCAAAAACTTGTTTGAAAAGACAAGATTAATGTAAAGTGAGATGTTGGAAAGCTGAGAAAACATGGGCATTATTGTCCACACTAACAACAATGTAGCAGTGATTAGGGAAATAGTATCTCAGAGAGCAATATTCTCGAGTCATTAATTTACAAAAAGCAAGACCAGGAGAGATGTTTGAGTCCCATTGGGGACACCGTGTTCATCCGATGGATCCATTGTGCTTCTAGTTGTAGAAGTTTCTTTTCATGGTCTCCACCTCTCCCGGAGTAAGCGACTTGGTCGACCATTTTATATGATAAAGTTGCTAAGGAATGTCTTTTCTCCTTGAAGTGTTTAGCCACCGGCTGGTCGATATCTTTCCCCTCTAGTGCTTGCCTGATTGCCATCGTATGTTGAGCCATCCTAGTACGAAAATTGCAGTTTTCCCAATATACTGTACTGTACACTAAGCTGCAAGGGCAGGGTAAAGCATTAACGACAAACTTGCTGAGGCAGCTTAAAACATAACAGATGGGGATCTTCTTCCCTGCTGCCTGCTTCCATACAAACCTGCCTGCTTCCATATATTGTGCATCCAACGCACTTGTAATAGCGCGGTGGCTAAAGCTTTGAAAGAAAGTGGAAGTCTGTTGTAGGACTGTCACTTGCTATAGCATTATTGACTAGCCAGTCTTTGAGGTATTTTTCCTCATCTGTGGGCCAACATAACCCGTGAATTGAGTAATGGTTTTAGCGATACATCTGTGTTGATGATCGGCCATAGCTTTTTCGTTGTTTTGTTCTCAAATGTGCTGGCAGTCGTGTAGTTGGTGGGAAATACCATTCGTGGTTGTTTATTTACTGGACTCCAGTTGTTATGTTGTCCTGGAGTTGCATATTTTAATGCTTTTAATTTGGCTGCTTTTAAATCAGGATGATGATGATACCCTCTTGCTTGAAAGTTAGACATCATATTGTCAATTTCTTGTTCTGCCATCAGTGGATTTTGGCAGATCCGTGTTGCTCTTAAAAACTGTGAAAAGGGTAACCCCCTTTTGAAGGAGATGGGAACGGGGCTTGTGGCATGTAGTAGTTTGCAACAATCAGTTGGTTTGTGATATATTAAAGAGGTGATGGTATTACCGTTCCAATTAAGACTGACATCCAAATAGTGTACACTGGTACTGTCACATAAATATGTGAACTTGATAAATTGATGTGACTCATTTATAATGGACATGGCTTCTTCAAATTGCTGTCTGGTACCAGTCCAGAGAACCAAGATATCATCTATGTACAGTACCACATAAATACCTTTGCAAAGGGACCAAATGAAGGATTGTCAAGGAACAGTTCTCTCTCTACAGCGAACATATAAATGTTTGCGAAGGATAGTGCAACGTGATCTCCCATCGTACACCCCTGTTTTTGGCAAAATAATTCATTGTTAAACAAAAAATAATTTAGTTTTAATGTAAATTCCAATAGTGACATCACTAACTCTGACAGGGGTCCTGTATAGTCCCTGAGGTTGTCAATATAATTTTTGACTGTTATCAGACCTTGTTCTTTTTTTTTTTTTGAATAGACGTTGTTTTATTATTTTCGAAATTTGCATTGTGAACAATGTGTACAATAGACAAAGTTCCAACAGTGTGGACAGAATAAACAAAATATAACATAGTCTTAACATGACTTGTGGGTATCACATTTGTAGCCTGGGTGGGGTACGCAGTATCCCTCCCCGGTCTTGGTATTTCAAGGTTTACATATGGTTCTGACCGAAACTTGTATGTCAAACTAACAGAGGGTAACTGCGTCGTCGGTTAGACCATCTACATTGTCCGTCAAATAACATAGAATCTAGTTAGTTACTATTAATAAGAGTTAGAGAAAGAGGAAGAAGAAGAGGGAGAGGGGGGGGAGGGGGGAAGGTATTGGCTACATTTATACACAGCTGATCCTTAGTCTTTGTTTGGGACGTTTAGTATGGTAATACTGTGGTCTGGATAGATAGAATGAACTGAACGATCTGAACTGAACTATTTCTAGGAGGGTCGTGGAGATCGGTCGGGCGCTTAGTTTTTGCTGCGGCTCATATCAGCGTGGTGAGGATATTCATATGAATCATAGGGTTTGGCTCGATTGGGGGATGATTAGGGGGTGTTTAGGGGCAAATGTCCAATTTGTAATCTCTGACATTTGCGTGATTTTTTCCCTATTCTCTGGATCAAGGGTGTTGATATATGGATCCCATTTTTTGTGGAAGTTACGTATCGAGCCTTGGGATAATGTGAGGGTTTTTTTGTCGAAGTACATTTGTTGGAGTAGCATGGAATGAAGTTGGTCCATAGACGGAGAGGTTTTAACAGTCCAATTCTTTAAGATAAGTTTTTTTGCCACTGTAAATATCATAGTAAACAATGGGATTAAAGGGTCTACTGAAGTCCAGGCGGACCATTCAGTGAATACAAGACATAAACTGGCGCTGGGTGAGGGACGTAGGGTGAGGTGGAAGTGGTTGTTAATAAACATGTATACCTTATTCCAGAATCTTCTTATCTTCGGACAGTCCCATAGGCAGTGGTCAGACCTTGTTCTTATGGTATACTTGTATATAATGACACCACATCTATTTTGCACAGAATGGTGTCAGACGGAAGGTCTCGCAACTGACGAATTTTCTCGAAGAGCATAGTAGTGTCTCGTAGATAGGTAGATTCACATTTGATGTGTGGTTGCAAAAATTGATTGATAAATTTGGATGCAGGGATCCTCAGGTGGATCTGTCAGAGTTTTATGTATCTTCAGTAATGAGTATATAAGTGGTACCACAGTTTATCCACGGTCAACTGGTTTTGGTCTTTCTTTGTGATCCAATTGTTTAGAACTGCAGTGTTTAGCAGGTTGTCAATTTCGGTCTTGTATGTCATTGTTGGATCATTCGAGAGACGGTCGTATACTGCCACATCATTCAGTTGTCTGTATAACTTGGCGTTGTATTTATGGGTATATTGTATGATGTTTGTGCCGCCTTTGTCTGCAGGGCGGATCACGATGGTGTTGTCACTATGGAGTTCTTTCATTGCAAGAGATTCATCCTTTGGAAGGTTGGGTGAGGTTTGATATTGGGATTTCATCAATTTTTGTTTATGATGTTCCATGACTTCATGGTCCAAGAGCCTAGAAAAGCTCTTTATTGATGCATTATGGGTTTGAGGATCAAAGTTGGATTTTTGCTGTAATGGTTTGATATAGGGTGTTGCTGGTACATTGGAAAAGTGTTCTTTAAGTTTGATGGATCTGTGGAATTTCCATGCATCAACTTAAAAGAGTTGAAATTGTTTGGAATGAAGTTGAGACCTCTATTCAGCAGTATCCATTTCTGGAGGAAAGATTGATGACTAAGCTTTCTTCTTTCTTGTATAAGTACGTTTGCCTCTTGTTTTGGCCGCCGCGTTGCGTCCGCGATCGGTGTCTCTGGGTCCTGATCTCATGAGAACCCCTAAAGGGGGACATGATGTAATAGCTGGAGATGCACAGTCTGTTTCACTTTAAGAGGAATGTCCACTGAAGTTGCCCGTATTTTGTCTCTGTGTCCAATGTGGTGATCTACGATGGTAGGTTTGAGACTTAAGGGCTCTTCCTGACACCCGCTGATATACTTTTTGTTCTTGGTAGTCGAGATTCACTTTCGCCAAATTTTCATTTTTGTATTTGATCAGTGCTTTTTTTTTTATACTCCTCAATTTGAGTACTCCAGTTTTTCTTTTAGGTCAGTGTCTCTGGAGTCAGTCAAAAGGTTTGGATGCTGTGCTTCAAAAGTTGTGATATTTTTTTTTAATTTTTTTTTATATTCTTAAGCTCCCGTCCAGACTCTTGGATTACAAGTATCATTAAGTTTAGTAAGCATTTATTATCAAATGCTATATATATTAATTATTTATTAACAGTACTGCAACCCACCTTCTGCAAAAATCTGGTTTGTTGCGTCCAATGGTGGGCAAATTGTGCACTCGAAAGCCCCTTGGGATTTTTTTTCTTTGTGATAATCTGTAAGGGTTACCCCATGCAGTGTGTGTGTGTGTGTGTGTGTGTTGTTAATGTTGATATGATATGACCAAGGAGACAATAAGTGGAAAGCGCAGGTTACGTAATGTGTCCGTAACCTGCTTACCCGTTATACCTAACTGCGTGCGAACAAAACGTAGCGCAGCGCAGCGTACAGTCTATTGTATGTTATACACCAAGAACCGATACCTTAATAAGAGATCCTTTCGCAGGACTTTGTCTCCAATTGTGCGAATATACCTTAAAGGACAGAGTCCGCAATGTAAGGACAGAGTCCTTAATGTACCTTATCGCTATTATGCGAATAACTAGACACGACCACTGAATAGAAGTAAGGAGGTTAGAACTCCGTAAAAAGATTGTATTAAAGTCCCTAATGGACAAAAGGGGGTTACAGAAATAAGAATAAACAGGTATAACAAGTGATACAATACAATAACAATGAATACTAAACAAACTCTGCTAAGGGGAAAGAATACAAATACAAAACACAATCAGCCAACAATACTTTAAGAATAAATACCGTGAAAATGCAACCGTTTACCGTGGTCATCTAGTATGTGAAAAGCAGTCCGGTCAGAGCTCACTATCGTTCAGGAATGAGCGATAGTCCGGTAGGAAGGTCCAGGGAAAGTAGTTGTGCCGAAGAGACCCTGGCTGCTCTGGGTCGCATATCTTATAGGGTCAGAAGGGGGAGGTCAAAAGGCCATTCTCATTGGCCAGAGATCATATGTCCGGTCCACTGTGATTGGAGGTTAGACGCTGTACCTGGTCTGACCAGGTGCAGGGGAGGGAACTTTAAGAGTCCTTTGTTTGGTGGTTTCGGCGTCAGCAAGGATAAGAACCGGTTTGAGCTAGTTTCCTTTGTTAACTACTTACAACAGAAACTGTCTCTGGAATATGGATTATGTCCATAACTATCGGACAGTGTACATTGCGAAATATTCGCAATGACCGGAATACTTTGCATGATGAGCTGAGCGGAACGATACTAAACACGATACAGACAGATGTGTGCAGGGCTAACTAAGCTATGTGTGGCGTTCTAAACCTTTTAACTATATTTCCTTTCGTGTAAGTGTGTTATTATGAATTTATGTGTGATAGTATGTCTACTCTTCTGGTCCACATTGTCACACATACTCGGGTATGGAAACTTTATTTGCGCAACTCTGCGAACCAAAATGGCGGCCATACTATCACAAAATGGCGTGTGTGTACCTAGACTTCCACAGTCCACCCTTTAACAGTAAATATAAAACTGTTACATTACAAAATATTTCACACGACAAAACAGAAATTCATAATCCTAACAAAGAAATTGGGATCCATGAAATAAACATATAAGGGGAGTAAACCATCTGCTCTCGGCCGATCCAGGATCATGGATAAACGATGGGCCGCATTTATCGAACAATCTACTCAGGGTCACGAAGGATAATGTACAATTTTGGGATAAAAATAAAAACAGGGGTGGTTACAACATATACACGTTCACAAATATGGTTTCTTTAAAGGGAGGTGGTTTCGATTTTTGGGTCATATACCAAACCCTGGTCTTCCTCTGTATCCCTCGTTCTTACACTCATGATTTCGGTACGTTTTGCCTTTCCCCGGGTCACCACCTTTAAACATTTGAACAATAGCACAAAGACTATGATGGCACCACCGATGCAGAGAAGGAGTTTTCCTATGCTAGCTATGATCCCCTGCGCCCATTCTCCTAAACCAGAGAACCAGTGCATTGGATTCAACCAGGAGGTCCATTCGCTAACTTTGTTACCTATTTCTGCCAGGCTGATATTATGTTCCCTTCTAAATTCCCATTTAAGCTGAAGAATCTCATCCATCCGGTGATCGATGATTTCTTCTGGGTCTTCAGTATTGTTGGTGATATATGTACAGCATTTCACCCCAAACTGTGTAGAGAGGGTGACACAATATCCTCCTGTCATGGCTGTCAGATAGTTCAACACCATTCGATGTTGGACTAGCTCTCTTTTATACGCTTGCAACTCCTTCCCAGTGTATCTAAAGGTGTCATCATAAATCTCAGTGATGTTATCTACCAAGCTGGCTAATGCTTGTATGTATTTAAAATTGATAACTCCTCGGGCGGTATGGGTGATATCTAATGCAATGAGGAATTGGATACCGAACGACTCGTGTATCATTTCAGAAGCTAGGGGTTCTTTTCTTATTGTTAAATCCCTTTTATGGATTTGGTCATAATGGGTATGAGTGTAAGGAGGAGAAATACCTCTGTGTACGTTCATCATCTCATCGTGTGTGAGGGTCATCACTTCCGGTAACACTCTGCCTAGATAACAAATACCAACGTAGTTCATGGAGAGCCATTTGTACGCCCTTCTACCACAAATATAATAAACATCGTCAGGGAGAAAATAAGGGACAGAGTATTTCATTATCTTGTCACACATTATCCATAAGAACATCCCCGTCCCCTGCTCCCTGACTCGTTCCTCACATGTTTCTGGCTGTAGGGTCATATTACAGTAGCCGGCTGATACTCTGCCGGCCATCATTTTACTTTTCTTCACCGTGTAAACATATTTATAGTGTCTTCCACTGGTTCGGATTTTTAATAATAATTCTTTATCTATGGGCTCTCCATCTGGACGCTGGGAGTAAGTTATTGTCTGGTTTTGCCATGTTACTTCCCAAGTACCAATTGTTCTGGAACTTGAGAAGTTCATACATACCAGGGATTTATCCACTTGGTATGGGTGTAATCTAAGACTAGGGGACCTGGTATACAGGTATCTCTTATCCAATGGCCTCCCCTTATTTAATACGCTTATCTCTGAAATACTAAGCGGGTATGGGACTAGGCCTACACTACTCCTTTTATGTAATACTTGAGAACACACCCAGCATTCTGTTTGGTTTAAAACCTTACCCACTAATGAGTGGTAATCACTCAAAGGATGTTGGCCGGTAGTTGCCTTACTGGTCGACTGACATCGCTGGATGCATCCTTCTTCCATTTTAGGTTGACAATATCTACAGACACAGTACTCACCAGACAATAAATCATCACATAGCCCTTGAACTACGTTTTCCTCATACCTTTTACCTTCTCCTGTCATGGGTAAAGTGTCAAGCTGGTTTAGGGATTCTACCTCACCCATATCTGGGTCCATTATTACACTGTCAGGATTCCGCTCCGATCGCTCTAGAATGTGGCAGCCACCGAGTATTTTAGGATGAAGAGAAGAACACAGAAAGAAAACAAAGACATATGTGCATAACTGTGAACCTTTTGCTTGGAGTCCTTCCATCATCTCTACCAGGGGACTTGTATTTTGCTCTGCTTCTTAGACCTTTGTTCGCTCAGGTTGCTCGACCTTGGCTGCTTCTCAGTGTTCCCGAAACAATGCTTCTAGCGACACTTCTTCTCTCTCGCTCTCTGCACACTGGGATTCTGGGTTACTGGCTTTCTTGCAGTGGGACGAATGTATCCAAGTCTCTCTCTCTGCGACTTTAATTGATGTAGTGCTGGTCAACAAAACTTGGTACGGTCCTTCCCAACGGTCTATCAAACAACCTGAGCGTAAGAAATTTCGGATCATAACAAAGTCTCCTGGTTTAAGATTATGACAATTCTCGGTAGGCATATCAGGGTTCAGTAAATTCAGTTGCTTTTGTTGCTTCCTTAGCTGTTTGTTTAGCTTTAGGATATACTGTACAGTTAGCTCATTATTACATTTTAGATCATCCTGTGGGTCTATCATGATGTGTGGCTGCCGACCAAACAGTATCTCGAAGGGGGACAGGTTGAGCGGAGTCCTGGGAGTGGTCCTAATGCTATACAACACAATAGGCAGTGCCTCTGGCCATAACAACCCTGTTTCAGCCATAACTTTACCCAATTTGTTCTTAATAGTACCATTCATTCTCTCAACTTTGGCGCTCGCCTGGGGACGATATGGAGTATGAAGTTTACTATTAATCCCCAGGAGTTTACACATGATTTGGAAGACCTCTCCTGTGAAATGAGTGCCTCTGTCACTCTCAATGACCTTTGGGATACCATATCTACAGACAAACTCCTGACATATTTTCTTTGCTGTAAAGGTAGCAGTGTTGGAGGCAGCGGGGAAAGCCTCCACCCAGCTGGAAAACATGTCAACACAAACCAATACATATTTCAAATTTCTACAGGGTGGTAACTGTATGAAGTCGATTTGTATTACCTGGAAAGGGCCTTCTGTAGGAGGGATGTGGGATGGCTCTGTTGGGATGGCTTTTCCAACGTTCTTCCTCAAACAGGTGAGGCATGACATTGCCACTCTACCTGCTTGAGAAGCGAACCCTGGTGCACACCAGTAGGCCTTTACCAGCTTGCACATACCTTCCTTCCCAAGATGTGTCAGCCCATGGGCCGCCTCGGCTAGACTAGGAAGGTATGCTCTGGGGGCCACTGGTTTCCCGTGTCCATCTCTCCAAAGTCCGGTGGACTCTTGGCCACATCCCTTCGACTTCCATACTGCTCTTTCCTGTGGGGAACACAAATTCTGCATGTCTATCAGTTTGGATGTGGATACCATGTTCAGTGTACAAAGGTTGGTGGGATGGGTAAAAATATTTACAGGGCATGCGGCCCTTTTCGCCACCTCATCAGCGCGGCTGTTACCAAGTGACACCGGGTCTTTCTCTGATGTGTGAGCTTTGCACTTGATAACAGCCACTCTGTCTGGAAGCTGGATAGCTCCCAGAAGTCTCCTAATGTACGTCGCATGCGCCACTGGTGTGCCAGCCGCCGTCATGAAATTTCGGAGGCGCCATAGGGCTCCAAAATCATGGACTACTCCGAAAGCATATCTGGAGTCGGTATATATGTTCACTGATTTCCCTTTAGCCAGTTCACATGCTCTGGTCAGTGCCACCAGTTCCGCTACTTGCGCTGAGTGAGGTGGTCCTAAGGGTTCAGCTTCCACAATACCTTCTCCATCTACTACCGCGTAGCCTGTGCAAAGCTCTCCCGTCTCCGTCTGTCTATGACAGCTACCATCTGTGAATAAGGTTATGTCTACCTCACTTAATGGGCTGTCGCTTATGTCAGGACGTGCTGTGAAGGTCTGATTCAGGTAGGTCATGCAATCATGTTTGTCCTCACTCTCACTAAACTCTGCTTTACCATATTCAGCAACATTTCCATCACCCTCCACCCTTTGTGCCTTGGAGGGCACATGAGGAAGAAATGTGGCTGGGTTTAATGTGTTGCATCTTTTGATGGTAATATTTACTGGGGCCATCAGCGCCAGTTCCCACTTAGTGAACCGTGCTGAGGACACATGACGTGTTTGGGCAGAATTTAGGAGAGCAGAGACAGCATGGGGAGCATGAACAGTTAAATCGTGTCCCAGCACTACGTCCTCACTCTTACTTACTAGTTGTGCTATTGCAGCCACACTTCGTAAGCAAGTTGGGAGTGAGCGTGCTACTGTGTCCAGCTGGCCACTGTAGTACGCTATTGGTCGGTTGGCATCACCATGTTTTTGTACAAGCACTCCTGCCGCACACCCACCTGATTCAGTTCCGTACAGTTCAAAGGGTTTCCCATAATCTGGCATTCCTAGTGCTGGGGCCTTGGTTAGGCTCACCTTTAGTTCCTCGAAAGCCAGCTCAGATTCCTCAGTATGAGAGACCCGATCAGGCTTAGTTGAGGAAACCATCTCTTGCAGTGGTAATGCCAGAATAGAGAATCCTGGGATCCAATTGCGACAGTATCCACACATGCCTAGGAACGTACGGATCTGATGTTGGGTCTGTGGCAGTACCATGTTCTGAATCGCTTGGATTCTGTCGTCGGTGAGGTGTCTCAGCCCTTGGGTAAGACAGTGGCCCAGATATTTAACCCTGGTCTGGCATAATTGCAGCTTATCCTTTGATACTTTATGTCCTGTTTCTGAGAGATGCATCAGTAGCTGTCTAGTGTCATCCACTGATGACTCCAGTGATTCAGAACACAACAATAAGTCATCCACATATTGTATCAGTATCGAACCCCTCATGGGTTGAAAGGATTGCAAACAATCATGCAAGGCCTGGGAGAAGATGCTGGGGCTGTCTATGAACCCCTGGGGGAGTCTTGTCCAGGTATACTGTACTCCTCTGTAAGTAAAGGCGAACAGATACTGGCTGTCAGGATGCAAAGGGACGGAGAAGAATGCTGAACACAAATCAATGACTGTGAAATGTGTACAGTGGGGTGGGATTTGCATGAGGATGACAGCTGGGTTTGGCACTACGGGGAATTGGCTCTCGACTACCTTGTTTACCCCTCTCAAATCCTGCACTAGTCTGTAGCCCCTCCCCCCGCTCTTTTTCACAGGAAAGATGGGACTATTGGCCGTGCTGGAAGTTCTAACTAGGATTTCCTGTTGGAGCAATCGTTGGATCACTGGAAATATTCCTAGCTCAACTTCAGGTTTTAAAGGGTATTGCGGTATTTTTGGGGCTATCCTGCCTTCTTTTAAGCGGATTTCTACTGGAGCTACATTTGCCATCAGCCCAGCATCCTGTCCATCTTTAGTCCAAAGGGAACTCGGTATTTGTGCTGTAATTTCAGCTACCCTAGATGGATTTGATTTTACAACAGTGGAACACAACATTAGCCTCTGAGGACTATCCAGCATATCTTGCACTTCTTGTGTAAGATTTCTAGGAGTGTCCAGAAATACCCCATCGGGGGTGCAATGATGACACATCCCATTTTGCATAGTAAATCTCTACCCAGGAGGTTAGTCGGGGCCGCTGCAGCCAACAGAAAAGAGTGTTTGGTATGCAGAGGCCCGATTGTAACCTCCGCTGGTTTCGTCAGTGGGTAATGTTGTATTTTTCCTGTTACCCCAATTGCCGCTACTGATTGGTTAGTGAAACCCAAGTGAAGAGGAGTGTTGAGAACAGATCTGGCCGCCCCTGTATCAACCAAAAAGGTTTGTCTTACTCCAGCTATATCAACCTTCACCTGAGGTTCCTCTCCAAGGTGTTGTGTTAGTCTAACTGGCTGTAGGATACAGGTATGACCTGTTTCCTATGGTCTGACCTGGGTTGCCCTTAGCACAGTGTCAGCCATCAGATGGGGAGGAGGCATGTTGCGTGACCTGTCTGTCTCCTCCCATTGTCTAGGGGCTGGGTATCTCCGTGTCTCACCTTTGTGAGATTCCCATTCTCGCTTATGTGTCTGATAACTCCTGTGGTTTCCGAACCTACACTGAGCTGCAATGTGTCCCTCCTTATTGCAGTTGTAACAGATAATTGGCTTTCTACCTGTTTCCCTGGTGTTTCGTTGTTGGTATGCAGCTTTGTTTGGGGCATTAGTAAGGGCTTGGATGCTAACCATCATCAGTTTGTCAGTTTGCAGTTCCCTGTGCTTCTTAATGTTGCGGTCGTGGTCCACAGCAGATTCCCGTAGGGCATCCACTGTCATTCCACGCCAATTTGGGAAAGAGGTTTGGACTCTGGCTCTCAGGTTTTCCCTAAGCCCTTCCACCAGCACAGAGACAATCATCTCCCTCAGGTGGGGGTCGTCCTTAGGCTCGGAGACACCAGTGTACTTTGATACCTCCAGTAAGGCTTTTGTAAAATAATCAGCAGCAGTTTCGCCATCTTTCTGTTTGATGGTGAAAATCTTGCTATATTCTACTGCCGCAGGAAAATATACTCCCAACTGTAAGTTAATCAGGCGTATATTCTCCTGGTTGATCTCATCATTTATCTCCTTGTCCACTTTCAATCCACTATCCTGAATGAATTTCGGGATGTCAATGTGAGTGGGGAGACAGGCCCTCAACATGATTCTCCAATCCTTGTTGGTGGGCTCATCAGAGTTTCCTAGATCCCTTACAAATTTCCGGCACACTGCCAGATCTTTCCTAGGATCAGGGAAATCTGTAATGATGGACCGCAGCTCTAACCGTGTCCATGGGTTTAGCATGGTCATCTTTCTGGTAGGTATCACACCCTCTCTGTCTGCCTTACCATAGGGAACCTCCAGTGTGCGTACAGGGTATGTTTGTACCACATTCGCATTACTGGGACCTGCTTGGGAGTCATTTGTGTCTGTGCTGTGTGGTGCATCATTACCTGAGTCCAATACTATGCTGTTGGCATCAGCCGTCTCCTCCTCCTGTGCTGGGGCCTCAACAGCGGGTTGAGCTTTTCCCTCAATCATATTAATTGCATGAGAGACGGCCAGTGCCAACAGCTGCTCGTTTTCCTCTCGGGTTTCCTTGTAAGGGGATAAAACAGGGTACAAGTTAGTAACAGGTACATTATTACTTAGGTCTTTCTTATGAGACATTAACCCCTTCGGCACATATGGGGGTGGGGGAGCTGATTCTAGTGTGGCAGCGGTTGCATTTGCATTTTTATTGTGGCTGATTGCATCAGGTATTGCCAGACCTCTGGCTCCCCATTGTTCCTGTCCTTCCTTCTGCCACAATTTAAGAATATTTATATGCTTCACTCTCTCCTTACGACTGGAGAGTAGGCATATTTCATCTTTTACTGCCGATAAGATTTCTGGATCGAAGCTACCAACACTGGGAAATTCTAACTTGCTGCCTTGTGTCATTTTTCTCCATTTATTTTGGTAAACAACTGCGAGTTCACCGTGCTTCCTGCACATAATAAAAGCAGCCGATCCTCTTGGCCGGCTTGCTTCCTCCCTATCTTGCACGTTATCACAGCGTGACCCGTTATTACCCATAGTTACAGGAATAAACGTTCACAGCTTAATAGATATCGGTGGGTTATTACTTATCTGAGAGCTCCCCAAACACTCACTTCTACAGCTTCCTAGAACATCCCACAGTCAAGCAGGTGCGAAGGATACGAGGTATTATACTCAATCACCAAGCTCTCAACTAGCAGCGAACTTCT
Organism: Crinia signifera; assembly: GCF_055691185.1. NCBI lineage: Eukaryota > Metazoa > Chordata > Amphibia > Anura > Myobatrachidae > Crinia > Crinia signifera. The sequence goes on from NC_139227.1 coordinate 52,854,888, forward strand.
AGCCAACTTGCTTGATGCGGCACAATTTTTCCAGGGTATAACAAACTTGTTTTCCTATACCCCCAAAAATCGGATTTCTAAAGTAGCTAATCGGAAACAAGTGCGTTCCGATATATCTTCTTGTACCCTCCTAGCGGAATTAATTCCACTGAAGGGGCAGTTCCTATGTGTACGTCGGCACGTACACCCTGTCCTAACTGGACCTGTCCTATTACACTGCGCTTGGGTTGTGTCCGTCCCACACCCGTCCGCCTCAGTTCTTTTTCACACTGGGCGCTATTTACACCTAGGTCTTATGCTTATTTTTGAAATATTTCTGTACAGAAAATTTTTCCCAGGCCGGTAGCTTTTCACTAGATTCTTATGCAGGTATAAATCCCTTATAATAAGCTATAGGAATCTATTAAAATAATGCTTGAGTTGCTTGCTTATGAGAAAATGAACAAAAAGAAAACCTTATTTTCTTTTCTTAAATCACCGCTTCATTCGCAGTATATTACTATACTGTTTAAATAAAGCTAGTGGTTTAAATACTGTTCACTTCTTCCTATGTGTGCTGCGTGTGCAGTACCAATGAACAGCCACGTGTGTACGTGCGCTTGTTCACAGGCCGCCGATGAATCGGCCACCCACGTGTTCTATAGTGTATTTGCAAGGTTGCGCTCGGGTTTCGCTATACGCAGTAATTGCGCCTAAATGTGGAATAAATCCCTTAACTCTGTCCGAGAGTTACGTATCAAGATGCGAAATAAATCCCGCACTTAATCCGTAAACCACGTACAAAGATGCGAAACTTTCCCGATGTGGGCACGTGCGCGCGCACCTTGCGTAATACACGATAGACGCTTTACGTTACTGCAAAAGGCCCAGGACTTGTCGCCACGTGGCGGAGTCCCTGTTTTTGCGGTAGCTAACAATAAACAATTATAGTTTTGCACAGAGGGGATCCTCTATGTACTATAATAAACACAGATTCCACGTGTGCGAACCTTATCGCACGTGGTACATATACTATAATAAACAAGCAGCCCAAGACACTATACCCCGTTAAACTATTTGTGGCAGGCAGAAGTACAGTTTACTAAACACTTAGGTATGATATGCTTTAAAACATGTGGCTTTCACTTATTGTACTCCGGGTTCAGCGCTAGCACTTCCCGAACCCCGCACCGCCGCGGACTCGGCCTATCCAGCAATGGAAACAAATAAATACTTCCACCCTTTTGCTGGTATAGGTCGAGTCGCACGCCTGGTACTGAGTTCTGGACTGTGAAACGACCGGGCGAGCACCCCAATTGTTAATGTTGATATGATATGACCAAGGAGACAATAAGTGGAAAGCGCAGGTTACGTAATGTGTCCGTAACCTGCTTACCCGTTATACCTAACTGCGTGCGAACAAAACGTAGCGCAGCGCAGCGTACAGTCTATTGTATGTTATACACCAAGAACCGATACCTTAATAAGAGATCCTTTCGCAGGACTTTGTCTCCAATTGTGCGAATATACCTTAAAGGACAGAGTCCGCAATGTAAGGACAGAGTCCTTAATGTACCTTATCGCTATTATGCGAATAACTAGACACGACCACTGAATAGAAGTAAGGAGGTTAGAACTCCGTAAAAAGATTGTATTAAAGTCCCTAATGGACAAAAGGGGGTTACAGAAATAAGAATAAACAGGTATAACAAGTGATACAATACAATAACAATGAATACTAAACAAACTCTGCTAAGGGGAAAGAATACAAATACAAAACACAATCAGCCAACAATACTTTAAGAATAAATACCGTGAAAATGCAACCGTTTACCGTGGTCATCTAGTATGTGAAAAGCAGTCCGGTCAGAGCTCACTATCGTTCAGGAATGAGCGATAGTCCGGTAGGAAGGTCCAGGGAAAGTAGTTGTGCCGAAGAGACCCTGGCTGCTCTGGGTCGCATATCTTATAGGGTCAGAAGGGGGAGGTCAAAAGGCCATTCTCATTGGCCAGAGATCATATGTCCGGTCCACTGTGATTGGAGGTTAGACGCTGTACCTGGTCTGACCAGGTGCAGGGGAGGGAACTTTAAGAGTCCTTTGTTTGGTGGTTTCGGCGTCAGCAAGGATAAGAACCGGTTTGAGCTAGTTTCCTTTGTTAACTACTTACAACAGAAACTGTCTCTGGAATATGGATTATGTCCATAACTATCGGACAGTGTACATTGCGAAATATTCGCAATGACCGGAATACTTTGCATGATGAGCTGAGCGGAACGATACTAAACACGATACAGACAGATGTGTGCAGGGCTAACTAAGCTATGTGTGGCGTTCTAAACCTTTTAACTATATTTCCTTTCGTGTAAGTGTGTTATTATGAATTTATGTGTGATAGTATGTCTACTCTTCTGGTCCACATTGTCACACATACTCGGGTATGGAAACTTTATTTGCGCAACTCTGCGAACCAAAATGGCGGCCATACTATCACAAAATGGCGTGTGTGTACCTAGACTTCCACAGTGTGTATATATGTGTATATATATGGGTGTGTATGTGTGTGTATGTATATGTATATATGTATGTATATATATATATATATATATATATATATATATATATATATATATATATATATATATATATATATTATCCAAATGAGGCACGTCACTCCGGGTCTTGTGCAAGAAAAACGTTGTTTACTGGGTGCCTACGGCGTTTCGGGCCAGGCCCGTCTTCAGGACATACTCAGTTAAACATTTACAAGTGACATACATTTATACATTTGTGTGACTTACCCATCCCGGTGCTGCCCGCTCTCACATCCGCCCACCGGCGTGTTCTCCGTCTCACTTCCGGGTCTTCCTCCCGGAAATGATGTTTCGCCGTCTAGGGTCATCATGTTGGACGGGCAACACTGCGATGCACTCTATGGTGTATCTAAAAAATAAACAAAAGTGACATAATCAATGCTCATGTGCCCTTTCTCCTTACTCAATTTTTAAAGTGTAACTAATATCACCGGGCTCATTCACATGTTTGATCATAAACCTCTGCTGTACAATCATCATATTTTAGGTGCTATATCTCTGGTGATCACTAGATGGACTGGTGCTTTTTGTGCATGTTATATCCATCTAAACCTCTTATCTAACAGTGTCTCCCTCTGGACAACCTGCATAAAACCTATTTCATATATATACAATTACAAATATATAAAAAAAGCTATCTATACAAAAAAAAACCTTATCTATTCATCTGTTCAATAATTAATTGTTAATGGTGGTCAATATCCCACCAAGGGGGGTGCATATAAAGGGCCTTCCTGCGTCTGGGCTCTGCCGTGTCCACTCATTGTGGATCGGCATTGTCCAGCCAGTACTCCCCTTTCTGCATCTCCCCTCTCGTGACGTGTAGCTGAAACCAAAAAAAAATCAAACGTGCCAAACATTATGTAGAAAATCAGAACCAAGTTGTGTTGTGCTGTGCAAACTGGTTATCAGCTATCATGTTGCTAAATATTAAAAGTTGTGTTAGCGTGTATCTCAAAACATCTGTACTCTCGTGTGTGCTAGATTATTTTGGTATATTTGGCAGCGTCACTCCCAAGCACTATCCGCTTCCTCCTCTTTATACTTATAGTATTATGTATCATTATCTATGCTCCAGGTCTATATTGGTTGTTCGCCAGCGGGTAGACACCCAGAAAATTTCAGTAACCATCCAGGACTGCTAAACAGCACTGCAGCACTGAGCGGAGGGTAACCCCGCAAACGGTGATCACTACAGCACTTATTGGAGCACTGGCACTTTTAGAGCAGCACACAAGCACTTTCTTGCACTCACAGCACTTTCAGCAACAGCACTTTATTGCATTAACATGGCAGCTTCAGCAGGAGAGGAGGAGGTACTGCAGATGATCCAATGTGACAACACCAATGTATTCAGCTACTCGGACAGTGACATTGGAGGTATATTGTACACAGAACCAGTATTCGATATCAATGTACAATCCTCAGGAGAAGAGCTGTTTCAGGAACTGACCCGTTTAAAGAAGAAAGAAGTGGATTTTCTGCTCCACGGGATGACCTTATCTGAGTACTTCAGAAATAAGCAGATACCCAGGGGGTTCAGAGTGCATAACGCACCTACCATCGGACGCTTTAACCCCGCGTTCTGCACCAAGTGGATCAGTATCCTGAACAAGTGTTCGGTGGATCTGATCCTCTTGGTGATAGAGGAATCCACCCGTGAGCTGAATGTGTACAAAGAAAAGATTGCTGCGTTTGAAAATGAACACAAGGGCACTTTGAGTGACACAGCTCACGCAGAATTAATGAGCAAATTAAAGATACAGGTGGATAATTACAAACGGGACATTCTAAAGTTTAAAAAACAAAAGTTCCAGAAAGTTCAGCAAGATTATGCTCAACATAGGGTTTATAAGTGGCTCACCACTGACCCCCAGCAAAAGGGACATGTTCCTCCAAAATTTAAACGCGAACGGAGACCCCCCAAGACAACCAGGGGGATATACCAGCACGTCGGCCAGTGACACGGAGGCCCCAAAACCATCTGGGAGGAATAGTAGAAGACCGACTGGCCCTTTAGGGGTGGACACCCGGTCCAAGATCCACTTCTGGGAACAGAGGGGCGCAAGACCCACAAGTGAACTAGAAGAGGGGGCCAGAGCCAAAGAGATCCCAAGGCAACCCAGAAACACCAGGGGGGGGGGGGGGGGAGGAACTAATCTTTAATTTGTCTGCAATACCACTCACCGAGAATGAAATTTAAGGTTCTAAGCAAAGGTCTCACATTTGTACCAACCATACACCAGGATGATTTCCAATTGAAAGTAGACAACTACAAGGTACAGCGTAAACTTCGACTTAGAGACCATTTTTAAAAGAAAGGAGAAACCATAGAGACACTTAATTCACAGGAGCACAGCATAGCAAAAAAAATTGTGAAAAACCAGCACATTTGACCCCCAAACCTTCAACGCCTCCATTAAGACATTTTCCAGATTGATGGACACTAGGACTGCAGAGGCAACATCTAGCATCAGACCCAATCTCACTAAGGAAGAAAAACAGGCCTTGAAGGTTTTGAGCGCCAGAGAAGATATAGTGATCCGTGGTGCGGACAAAGGGGGTTCAATTGTTATACAAGGGATTGAAGCATACCGGGCAGAGTGCAACCGCCAGTTATTTAACAAAGAAGTATACAAGCTTCTACCCAGCAACCCAATAGAAAAATATTCAAAAGAGCTGGAAGAAATTTTGAATAAGGCGGTACAAGAAGAGATTCTAACCAAAGACCTCAAGAAACAACTGCACAAAGTAAGGCACAAGACAGCATTGTTTTACACAATCCCTAAGATCCATAAGGATGCACAGAGGCCCCCGGGCAGACCGATCATCTCGGCCCGGGGGTCTCTGTGTGAGCCATTGGCTATTTACGTGGACCATTACCGTCAGACTTGTATACAAGCCACGGGACCTATTTAAAGGACACAACTATGCTGTTATTCAAGTTGGCTAGCATAGAAACCCTCCCAATCAATATGATCATGGCATGTGTGGATGTCACAAATTTATACACGTGCATCCCGCACGAGCAGGGATTACAAGCCACTAAAGAGCTGATCACAGACAACCCTTTGTACACAGGCCCACGTATTGATTTTTTCCTACAACTGCTGACATTCACTTTAACCCACAACTGCTTCCTACATGATGGACAATTCTTTAACCAGAACTCTGGGTGTGCCATGGGATCACCGGCAGCACCTGTCTATGCAAATACATATATGCATGGTGTAGAGAATGAGATATTTTTCAAGGATGTCAACATTAGTGCCAAGATATTTTTATATCTTAGGTATATAGATGATATTATCATCTTCTGGACAGGGACTGAGGAGGAATTAGATAATGTTTTACAAAAACACAATGCATCCCCCAGCCCAGTAAAACTGACATATACCATGAGCCAAGACCAAATGAATTTCTTGGATGTACAGATAGAGGTGAAGGAAGGTGGCTTGATAACACAATTGTATTCCAAGCCCACCGACCGCAACACCATATTGCATAAACAGAGCTTTCACCCAGATCATACTGCCCTAAGCCTGCCATATTCCCAATTTTTGCGGGTATGTCGCATCAATAATAACAACGACATCAGAGATAGACAGTTAGAGGAAATGGTCAATAAATTCCTGGCCAGGGGGTACCACAAAAAAGACCTCATAAAGGCTAAGGACAGGGCAAGCAGGAAAAGCCGACAAGAATTGTTAACACACACTAAAAAGGACAAGAACAACAAAGAAAAACAACCCTTCATGTGGTTGACCCATTATACCAACAAAAGCCCTGACATGGTTAAACAAATCAAATCAATTTGGCCCATAGTCAATAGTGACCCCGACTTGAACAGGGCACGCCTAATACCCAGCTATGTTAGGGGTCCGAACCTGAAAGACATCCTTGTAAAAACAGACATAACGGGGAGAGGAGTCAGCAAACCCTCACATTTTCTCTCCAGGAAAGCGGGATGCTACAGATGTCTGGGGTGTGCCACCTGTAGCTACTTAGTAGCGGGTGACACATTCAGACATCCGTACACAGGAAAGGCATATAAGATCAGATATGTCCTAACATGTACCACACGTTATGTCGTGTACTTAATTTCGTGCCCGTGTGGCCTACATTACGTGGGCAAGACGGTGACACAATTTAAGGAAAGGATGGCCTAGCACATGGCTGCAATTAGGGCCGCCTTAATCAGTGGGACCAGCGAGCAAGCAGTAGCCCGGCATTTTGCCGCAGCTAAACACAGCATCGCGGCACTGAGGTACCGGATGATAGACCACATCCCAGCCTCCCTAAGGGGAGGAGATAGGGACAAGCAGTTGCTTTGTATGGAGAGTAAGTGGATACACAAGCTGAACACAGTCAGCCCACATGGGCTAAATGAAGCAATCTATTATGGATGCTTCCTGTAACTATGGTACTGAATAGATCATTTCACAGAATGAGGTAGAAAGATACAAACAGAATCAAATCATACTTAACAGATCCTTTCAGCATAAGTCCATTTAATTCTAAAGTGCTACCCAGGCAGAAAAGCATTAAGCACAGAATAGCCGACAGCAGGCAAATAACTATGGTAGAACAACCAATATAGACCTGGAGCATAGATAATGATACATAATACTATAAGTATAAAGAGGAGGAAGCGGATAGTGCTTGGGAGTGACGCTGCCAAATATACCAAAATAATCTAGCACACACGAGAGTACAGATGTTTTGAGATACACGCTAACACAACTTTTAATATTTAGCAACATGATAGCTGATAACCAGTTTGCACAGCACAACACAACTTGGTTCTGATTTTCTACATAATGTTTGGCACGTTTGATTTTTTTTTTTTGTTTCAGCTACACGTCACGATAGGGGAGATGCAGAAAGGGGAGTACTGGCTGGACAATGCCGATCCACAATGAGTTGACACGGCAGAGCCCAGACGCAGGAAGGCCCTATATATGCACCCCCCTTGGTGGGATATTGACCACCATTAACGATTAATTATTGAACAGATGAATAGATAAGGGTTTTTTTTTTATTTTTTTGTATAGATAGCTTTTTTTATATATTTGTAATTGTGTGTATATATATATATGAAATAGGTTTTATGCAGGTTGTCCAGAGGGAGACACTGATAGATAAGAGGTTTAGATGGATAGAACATGCACAAAAAGCACCAGTGCCATCTAGTGATCACCAGAGATATAGCACCTAAAATATGATGATTGTACAGCAGAGGTTTATGACCAAACATGTGAATGAGCCCGGTGATATTCGTTACACTTTAAAAATTGAACATAGACAAAATAATGGAAGTAAGGAGAAATGGGCAGATGAGCATTGACTATGTCACTTTTGTTTATTTTTTAGATACACCATAGAGTGCATCGCAGTGTTGCCCGTCCAACATGATGACCCTAGATGGCGAAACGTCATTTCCGGGAGGAAGACCCGGAAGTGAGACGGAGAACACGCCGGTCGGCGGATGTGAGAGCGGGCAGCACCGGGATGGGTAAGTCACACAAATGTATAAATGTATGTCACTTGTAAATGTTTATCTGAGCATGTCCTGAAGACGGGCTTGGCCTAAAACGCCGTAGGCACCCAGTAAACAACGTTTTTCTTGCACAAGACCCGGAGTGACGTGCCTCATTTGGATAATTGTATGTTGTTGGGGGTTACCCCGGCAACCGAACGAGCACCCGGGCAAGCATTCCTGCGCAAGCTGGTGGGCAGTGCCGGATCATTTGCAACGCTATATATATATATATATATATATATATATAATGGAGGAGGCGCACACAATGAGCATGTATATTCCAACACTTTACTAAAAAAAATATAAGCTCATATACATGTTAGTTTTAAAAGATGCACATCATCATACCCTCCAACATGACCCATTCCATTAGGTACAAAATGCTCTGTTCCTGGACTTCCCTGCCAGTGGCAGTTACAGAGGTTGGACTCCAGTACAGTCCAAAATTCAAAGAGGGGTGTCACATCAACAGTCAGTGTGTCCAGGACAGTGATGTTTGGGGTGGCAGTAGGTGTGGCTCCCCTTTTTGAATATTGGACTGTGCTGCAGGCTCACATCTGCAACTGCCACTGGCAGGGAAGTCCAGGAACAGAGCATTTTGTACCTAATGGAATGGGTCATGTTGGAGGGTATGCATCATCTCATCACTAATGTCGATATGACGGTGGCCGGCTACCGTGCAGGGTCTCTCGATACACCATTCAGCGGCTTCCACCACCAGACAGCAACACGATGTTCCCCACGGCTTCACACACAGACCCGGCTAGATTTCCAGCGTCACTGCTAGCACGCCGTCAACGCGTTTCGTCACGTCAGGACACCCTCTGCCTCTCCCTGTCACCCACTATTGTGTTACATATTATGAACTTATATTTTTGCACATGGGCACACAAGTTCCACCACTGTATCTATCATCTGATTTCTGTATTAGCAGATGCACAGATTAGTGTAATACACTGGCACTTTGCACTTTCTTTGCAGCTCGCTGGGTTTGAGATCTCGAAGACTGAGTCATCCATCAGAAAACCTTCTAATGTGGAGAAGAGGAAGGAGATGGACATTGAGCTGGCCTACACCGCTCCAGAAACCTTGCATGACATAAATGCGTACGACAAATGGAGCGAAATCTACAGGTCAGATTACAGAGGGGTTACATTGCTAACAGCATATTATATCCCGGTTATTATAAAGGTGAGCAGTCCTATATGCTGAAGGCCATGGTTGTAAGGACTGAGCGCTGTCTGTCTCCAATGGCATCACGTTCTGTGGATTTTCACACTGGAGTAGGGCGATTAAATGCGTGACGCTCAAGCTCCTGTGGAACTAGACATTCCAGCATGCCCTGTAAGAGGTTCAGCATTCCCTTAATGCAAAACTATTGCCGGGAATGTTGGTTTCAGGAACTGTGATCTGAGGCAGTAGCAAAATGATGTGTTGGAGACCATGTATAGAACATAAAGCAAACAACTCCGGCACTAAGAATAGTCTGTGAAATACTGGCCAGAGAATATGATCTGCAGGACGACCCAGAATACTGGGAATCCATTCTTCTTCACAACAGGGAACATACGCAGCATGGGGCAATGTCTCAACTATACCAGCAGATGGTGCTCTGGGGCTCTCGTTAGGTGTTGGGAGCTACAAAGGCACAAAGCAACTGATTGAAAAATTTCACGAGCTGGTTGGTTGGTATTTTGGGCCTGATTCAGACTGAATGCACGGCTGTGGATTCTCAGGCCGGGCGATTATCAATAGACTGCGTATGCGTACAGTCCTGTAGTACACATGCACAAGGCCATCCTGTGATAAAATTCTGCTACTTTATTTAATCGCTGGCTATTCGCAAGGTTAGTGACATGAAGACGATGTTTGGGGTGGTAACCGCCTGTTCTCTGGGAGTGTCAGGTAATACGCAGGTGTATGAGGGGAAGTCATGTGACCTCAGCTCTGCCCCCGATCAGCCTGATTCTATCGCAGCTGCTGAGTAAGTCCTGGGCTACGGACATTCTGCACACACTATGGATTCATTACATGGTGAGCGGCTGTTATCTGGAAGTGTCAGGGATAATGCAGACATGGCCAGGTGTATGAGGGGAAGTCATGTGACATCAGCTCCGCCCCCGATCAGCTTGATTCTATCATCGCTGCTGAGTAAGTCCTGGACTACGCAGAGACTGCACACACTGGGAATCATTACATGGGGAGCGGCTTGCGGATGGATTTGCAGCAAATTACCAGCCTGCCCAGGGTGGGATATGATACTGGTGGGGCAGCCTATACCTGATCGCTGGGCTCAGAAAATTAGCAGCTGTGCAATCAGGTCTGAATTGGACCCTTTATCTCTCTCCAAGGCTTATTATATAGACCCCTTGGTAACAGCAATGTACAGGAACAATAAGTGCTTGGCATAAACTAGAACTTAAAGAACAAGGGACTGCGGACCCAAACTCTGGATCTCCAAACCGGAAACTCCCGCAGTTGAATTGACAATGAGTAGTGAGCAGGAACAAGTTTATATAGGGTACCCAGGCTGCTGATAGGATGCTGGAGTCATGTATCAGACCCTGCCATGGGATTGGTTGAGCTGTGGAAAGCTGATCCCAGGGAAGATTGTGATTCCCATGTCTCAGCGGTATGGTCTCCAAATGAGCAAAATAAGGGGTCTGAATTTTACTTATGATTCGGAACATGTGCTGGTGAGTAATAGTGATGCACTGCCATGAAGCTCCTGGAGCAGAAACGGACTATACTAGTCCAATGTATGACAGCTGGGATGTGTAGTTCCTCAACAGACCTGATCTACAGCCGTGGTTCTCAAGTACCCAGAACAGGTCAGGAGTTCTCTCAGTGGAACAGATGGGATAATTACTGACAGACCAAAATGGGAATAACTCACCTGGGTATCATTAAATAAATCCAGAAAACATGGCCTGTTGTGGGTACTTGAGGCCTGGAGATGAGAACCACTTGTCTAGAGGATAAACACAAATAATCTGTGTGTACTTTTCCCAGACTGATCATGCTTCAACAATCGTCAATGGATTATTATAATTGGATAGATCATACATAGACACGCCAGGCATAGCTTAAATGTGCTGCTGGTAGAGTCATTGATCCATAAAAGGTCAATCACAGGGGTAATAGGTCCCTTACCGACATGTTTTGCTTTGTCTCTGCCACAGCTAAATTAATCTAATATTATAATCCCCCTTCTCTTTTCCAGTCTGGGAGTGGTGATGTATGAAATTGCAACGGGAAAACTCCCATTTAAGGGTAAGTAACACCACACAAACACCTGTCTTCGGTGGTCACACAAATCCAGGCCTCCATCTGCAGTGACTGTAGCTGTTTGGTATGATCTGTTCCTGCACTGAATTGCTATATGTTAGCCTATGATTCTCAAATCCTCTACTGCTGAGTGATCTGTGTACAATGACCTATGTGCATCACCTATCAGACTGGGTAAACAGACTCATCCCTGCAGATGCGCTATGCCATGCTGGGGTAATTGTGCGGATCGCAACAGACTCCTCCCTGCAGATGCGCTATGCCATGCTGGGGTAAATGTGCGGATCACAACAGACTCCTCCCTGCAGATGCGCTATGCCATGCTGGGGTAATTGTGCGGATCACAACAGACTCCTCCCTGCAGATGCGCTTTGCCATGCTGGGGTAATTGTGCGGATCACAACAGACTCATCCCTGCAGATGCGCTGTGCCTTGCTGGGGTAATTGTGCGGATCACAACAGACTCATCATTGCAGATGCGCTATGCCATGCTGGGGTAAATGTGCGGATCACAACAGACTCCTCCCTGCAGATGCGCTATGCCATGCTGGGGTAATTGTGCGGATCACAACAGACTCCTCCCTGCAGATGCGCTTTGCCATGCTGGGGTAATTGTGCGGATCACAACAGACTCCTCCCTGCAGATGCACTATGCCATGCTGGGGTAATTGTGCGGATCACAACAGACTCCTCCCTGCAGATGCGCTATGCCATGCTGGGGTAATTGTGCGGATCACAATAGACTCATCATTGCAGATGTGCTATGCCATGCTGGGGTAATTGTGCGGATCACAACAGACTCCTCCCTGCAGATGCACTATGCCATGCTGGGGTAATTGTGTGAATATTAACAGACTCCTCCCTGCAGATGCGCTATGCCATGCTGGGGTAATTGTGCGGATCACAACCGACTCCTCCCTGCAGATGCACTATGCCATGCTGGAGTAATTGTGTGGATTCCGTGTATCAGCATTTGCTCATATGTCGCTGTTAGATGTTGCGTTGCCTCTTGTTTACTGCTGGGGGTCAATTTGTTTCAGCGCAATGGACCTGATTTATATTTATTTAAATGAAAACCTGATGGATTAAATAATTAATACAATATCCGGAGGGTCTTATGTTGTCACTCACAGTGGCTGTGCAGTGTTCATGTGAGGGCACTGCTCGAGGCACAGGGAGGCAGGTCACTATTATACAGCTGGGCACTGCACGAGGTACAGAGGGCACATCGCTGTTATACAGCTGGGTGCTGCAGGAGGCACAGGGGGGTAGGTCACTGTGTTATACAGCTGGGCACTGCATGAGGCATAGGGGGGGGCAGGTCACTATTATACAGCTGGGCACTGCACAAGGGTGGGGGGCAGGTCGCTGTGTTATACAGGGGGACACCTTACCATATTATACATCAATGATATATAGGCGGCTCGGAGTGGGACAGCTGGTGATCTGTGTCTGTCACCCATAGACCTGCCTGACATGCAGAAGGATCTGTGTGCGGAGGTGCCTGCTGGTCTCTCACCTGCCTGTGTGCCAGTATTACGTGACCTCATTCTGCGGAGCCTGCAGGAGAATCCCAGGGGTCGCCCGTCTGCTGGAGGTACCAATTCTCAGCCCTCCGGGTAACCGGGGCATTATTTATTTATTTATTTATTAACAGTTTCTTATATAGCGCACACAGATTCCGCAGCGCTTTACAGAGCATAGTTATAATCAAAAACACATAACAAATTACAGTACAAGACAGTTTAGGACAAGTACATGGTTAATATGGATAGGTGCACCAGGGGACAGGACACTGAAGCAATTACCAGGGTGGCAAAGGTTTATATATTCTAAGAAAGGCACATAAGGAGAGAGGGCCCTGCCCGTGAGAGCTTACATTCTAAAGGGGAGGGTTAGACAGACTGGGGTGACACAGAAGGCGAAGAAGTGAGCTTAGACAGGTTAGGTTGAGAGATTGTCAGGTTTTATGCAGGAGGGTGGGAAGAGGTCAGCTTAGTCTTTAATATTTTAAGTCTAAAAAAGTGCTGGGTCATCCAAGAGTAGACAGCAGAGAAACAGTTGGAGATATAAGTGAGGATAGAGGGAGAGAGATCAGGAAAGGATCGGTAGATTTTAGTATTATCAGCATAGAGGTGGTAGTGGAAGTTAAGTGAGCAAATAAGCTCACCCAGGGAGGACATGTAGAGATAGAGAAGAAGAGGGCCAAGAATAAAATGTTGGGGGACACCTATTATCAATGGAAGAGCAGGAGAGCTAAAGTCATTAGAGGTACAGCTGTGCATTTTTAAAACAGACAGTGCATATGCAAGCAGAAAGAGTAATATTCAAAGTTTTAGCAGTTAAGAGTTGCACTTGTGTTGATTGTAGTTTCCTTCAGTTTCTGTCCAGTTTAAGTCCAGGCTAAGTCTAGGCGACAGTGTGCGGTTGTATATTCCTACTTAGAATCTTCCTACTTTGAATTCTGACAAAATTTCTAAAGCCAGATTTCTATAGCCAGCCAAGGCTTAGTCAGCCTCCAATACTCTAATAAGTAGATCTGTAAAAGCTGTTTCTAACTTCAGTATTTAAGACCGCACCCAATGCCCCTCTCCCACTAGAGAAAGTGAGCAATAAAACTGAGATAAGCAAATGGTGAGATGTTACAGACCATGTCCAAGTCACTAGTCAATTTTAAGTCACTATCTAATTTTAAAAATAAATTTGTACATTTACCTAAGACAAAGCAAGATACTAATCACAGTGATGCTAGTTCAAATATGACTGTTGCATGAATGGAATTTTACCTAAGACAAAGCAAGATACTAATCACAGTGATGCTAGTTCAAATATGACTGTTGCATGAATGGAATTTTACCTAGGACAAAGCAGTATACTAATCACAGTGATGCTAGTTCAAATATGACTGTTGCATGAATGGAATTTTACCTAAGACAAAGCAAGATACTAATCACAGTGATGCTAGTTCAAATATGACTGTTGCATGAATGGAATTTTACCTAAGACAAAGCAAGATACTAATCACAGTGATGCTAGTTCAAATATGACTGTTGCATGAATGGAATTTTACCTAGGACAAAGCAGTATACTAATCACAGTGATGCTAGTTCAAATATGACTGTTGCATGAATGGAATTTTACCTAAGACAAAGCAAGATACTAATCACAGTGATGCTAGTTCAAATATGACTGTTGCATGAATGGAATTTTACCTAAGACAAAGCAAGATACTAATCACAGTGATGCTAGTTCAAATATGACTGTTGCATGAATGGAATTTTACCTGCAATGAGAAGAGAATAAGATGGGAGTTATGTCACAGCAAGTCCAGGCTAAGTCTAGGCGACAGTGTGCGGTTGTATATTCCTACTTAGAATCTTCCTACTTTGAATTCTGACAAAATTTCTAAAGCCAGATTTCTATAGCCAGCCAAGGCTTAGTCAGCCTCCAATACTCTAATAAGTAGCATTAATGTGACCATTCTATATCACAGAGCCATATAATGCCGCAGTATGCCCTGATGACACCCATTTACTGTAGGATACCATATATAATGGTATAATCCCAGCATGCTGCAATACATAGGGGTATATGGCAATAGGCCTGGCTTCTATCAACTCTTATCAATAGAAAGTCACTTATTGCCATTATGCATCCGAATACTTGCTGAGCATTACCGGCCGGGAGTGGTAAGGCCTAACTTACATCAGCCCGTGTGGCCACTATTTGCGCCAGACAAAGCAGGGTGTCCAGGGAAATGTATCCTTGGCTGCCGCCATTTGCGTCAGACGAGGCAGGGTGTCCAGGCAAATGTGTCCTTGGCCGCCATTTGCACCAGATGTGGCAGGGTGTCTGGGGATTTGTATCCTTGGCCACCATTTTTTGCCAGACGTGGCAGGGTGTCCGGGGATTTGTATCCTTGGCCGCCGCCATTTACGCCAGAAGTTACAGGGTGGCCAGAGAAATGTATCCTTGGCCGCCATTTGTGCCACACGTGGCAGGAGAAATGTATCCTTGGCCGCCATTTCTGTCAGACATAACAGGGTGTCCGGAGAAATGTATCTATGGCCGCCATTTGCGCCAGATGTGGCAGAGTGTCCGGGGATTTATATCCTTGGTCCCCATTTGCACCAGTTGGCTGCTGGGCATTTTCTCCACAGCTGTCATCACAATGCAACAAAATCTGTTGCAAGAACCCATCCCTTAATGCTGGCATTTTGTGCTAGAAATGGTGAAATCCGGCAATATTCCTGCTGCAGACCTTAGTCTTGTTTCCCGCTATGGGTCTAATTGAGCATGGCGTGTGAATTGGAGAAATAGCACTTGCCTGCGATCTAATAGTCACCGCCCAGACAGAATAACCGTCCCTTGCAAAAGTGTGATGTACTCGGAGATCCTTCACTAACACCGAACCATCAGAGAGTTTCTGTGCCAATCTGGAGCTACAGTACCTCTAATCTGAACCAGGCTGGCAGCCAACATCACTGATGTCAGAGACCCACCTGGCAAACACCTTGGCATGCCTGTGTATATATGCAGATGGAGCAGGCTTCTTCTTTGCTGGCGAATCGCCAGAACGTCAGCGCTGGCGATCCGCCAGCAGCCTCGCTAACCATCTGACTGAGACGCGCGTGCGTCTCACGCACATGCGCATCTCAATCTCCGTCGGCGGGGCGATGGGAACCCTGTCCGTCTCCACTTCAGGGAGACGGACAGGGTTAGGGGGCGTCGCCGTCGCCATCCCCTGCAAAGATGGGACCTGCCCCATCTGTATACACACACTCACTCCCTGTCAAACTGTGACTGCTATGCATACGGCTACATAATGGCAAATTATGGCCGCACCTACGTAATGTGAACACTGCACATAATTTACATATTGACCGAATTGCGTTTTTTTTTTTTTTTTTTTTTTTTTTTAAATATATATCTATATAAATTAAACCATACTGTTGAGTATCTCTTAATACTGTCAGTAATTATCCCCTCTCTTTGCAGTGATTGTGGACCAGCTGATGGCGCACCTGAACCAGAGGGAGTGCTCTGCTGACAACTTTCACATGTAACCCTCGGGGATCAGGAGCTGGGAATTCCTGGAATTTATGTTAGGCAATCTGGGAACTTCCTATTCCAACAATGACTATTACATCTTCAGATACTGAACCCCCTCCCACAGCACTGCATTCTCCTTTACTACACAAAATGAGCGTTATAATATAATATGCAGGTATCTGGAACAGTGTTATTGTGCTTGAGCTTCATGTCCCATGATAAAGGAACAAGTGCCTGTTACACACTGCCCTATCTACTGGTAATAAACATTACCCCACTGTGAGGGCCACTTGCTGTTATTACGGATCTACAGGGATGATTCTTTTAACAGACAGATCCTAGTGATGGCCATAATACATATAGGACCGTGTGGGTGCAGCGGCCTCATCCAATGCCTGATTTTACCTGGAGAGCTTCCTGTCTGCCACAGATTATATAAGGCACACATAGCCGTATGTTGGGATGTTTGAAAATGTTGAATGATTAAGGGCCAGATGTATCAAGCTTTAAAAAGTGAAAACTGTACAGTGATAAACAACCAACCAATTAGCTCCTACCAGAAATTTTTCAAACCCAGCCTGTAACATGACAGTTAGGAGCCGGTTGGCTGGCTATTTATCACACTCCATTTTTATCACTTTTTTGAAGCGTGGTACTTCTGGCCCTTAATGTTTGATGGTTGAGCACATACATTATTCCTGCTGCAAGGCAGCCCCCATTCCTCCTGGTAGCCCCCTGCCCGAGGGGAGACCACCGGGAGCCGCGGAGATGACCAGAGACCAGGTTCTTCTTCTTCTTTTTTTTTTTTTTAATCTCTCTCAACCTTTCACCCAATTTAATTCCCCCTTTAGTCCGTATGTGTCACTATGAGCGGGTGATGATGTCAGGAAGGAGTCAGAGGTGATTTCACCTAAGCCTGAGTCATAGGCTTCAGATGGAGTGGTCGGCTATATGTCCATTAGTCCATATGATACCAGGGTAATACGCTGACATGTTTCTAGACTCGCCAGTCACTTTTTCAAGGCTGGTATTTGTTACACTAGAAGTTTGGGTGGTTACCAAAGACCTTGGATTGTGTTCTTAGGTTGTTATGTTTTACAACAGGCATGTCCAAACTATGGCCCTCCAGCTGTTGTGAAACTACAAGTCCCATCATGCCTTGCCACAGTTGTTTTGCTATTAGGGAATGCTAAAACGATGGCAAGGAATGCTGGGATGTGTAGTTTCACAACAGCTGGAGCGCCATAGTTTGGACATGCCTGTTTTACAGCCTAAGCATAACCCTCCTGCTGCCAATATAATTCTACCCCACCCCCAACCCTCCCCTTCACACCTGTTGCCTAACCCTCCCCTCCCGCAGCCTAACCCTCCCCTCCTGCCAGGGTTGGATTAAGTCTTCAGGGGGTCTGGTCAATTTAGGCAGGGTGCCCCCCTCCCACTTGTCATTACTGGCCACAAACTTAGGTAAACAGAATTAGGTTAAATGTATATATGTATAATGTTTAAGCGGCTTTATGGCACGTGGTGTATAGTCTAGGGTGCATTACTTGTGTGGTATATAGTGTAAGGGGAGTTACATGTGCGGTGTATAGTGTAAGGGGCATTACGGTGTGTGGAGTATAGTGCAAGTGGCATTATGTGTGCGTTTTATAGTGTAAGGGGCATTACAGTGTGGAGTAGGGTGGCCAATCCCGGGATCGGGATCGGCGGGATCCCGGGATTTGGCCCCCAAAACGCCGGGATTTCAATCCCGGGATTGGAATTTCCAATCCCGGGATTTCGGGATTAAACTGCGCATGCGCAGTTTAATGCCGGGCAGCGTCTGAGCACTCAGACGCTGCCCGGCTTCTCCCAATCCCCGCAGTGCGCAGCGTGACGAGGTCACGCTGCGAGGTCACGCTGCGCAGGGCACAGCCGCACGTCCACGGCTGCCCGCCCGTCCAGCGCTCCCGGCCACCTGCCCGCCCACCCACCCACCCAGCGCTGACGGCCGGCAGCACTCACGGCCGGCCACCCGCCCGCTCACCCACCCAGCGCTCACGGGGACCCAGCGGCAGCGGTCCCTGCCGCCCACTCAGCGGTACCTGCCACCCACCCGCCCACCTAGCGGTCCCTGCCACACACCCGCCCTCCCACCCAGCGCTCCCTGCCTCCCACCCACCCGCCCTCCCACCCAGCGGTCCCTGCCACCCACCCGCCCTCCCACCCAGCGGTCCCTGCCACCCACCCGCCCAGCGCTTGGGCGGCCAGGGTGTTTTTTATTATTAGGGAAGCCAATCCCGGGATCCCGGGAATCCCGGGATTGAGCATTTTTCAATCCCGAATCCCGGGATTGAAAAAATGCCCCGGGATTGGCATCCCTAGTGTGGAGTATAGTGTAGGGGGTATTATGGTGTGTGGCGTATAGTGAAAGGGGCATTACAGGGGGGTGGGGGCGCCAGAAACTTTTTTGGCAGGGGGGAGCAAATTTTATAGTTACGCCACTGCCTGGCTGCCATGATTAGTGGGCACTGCACATCCAGTGCTGGCCTGGACTCTCACTTCAGCACCCAGCTGTTGTGGGCCAGATGTTTTGTCCTGCCTGATTCTTTATTTGAAAACCCTATTATTTTTTACAAAAAATATCACTAGTGTGAGGTGTAACACCTGAAAATACATTTTCACAAAATCAACAATGTGTATGACACACAATGTGATACATTGTCCAATGTTTTCTATGCAGTTTTACACATACATTTAATAATAATGTGTGGGTCAGTATCATATTGTGTAAGGTTTGTAGGGTGATGAAGTTTTGGTTTGCTATAGTTGTTACAGGAGTAAACACGTGTTCAATTTATCCAAACCACATTGATGGATGGTGACAGTGAGGGGGAAATTTACTAAGCTAAATTTATAAAAAAAAATTGTATATTCATAGTAAAAATACAAATATTTTTTGCGTATTCATATTGATGGGACATTCGTATTTGTATTTACAAATACAAATGAATACACCATCAAAAGAATGGTGATTCCTAATTTACTAACCGCGGGATATGCCCACTAATTGCCGGCCAAATACGCCAGGAAAATACACTTCATTTTCCTTGCGTATTTGGCTTCAGCCTGCATGGATCAGTCAGATCCGTGCAGGCTTCAGCTTGTAAAAAAAATAGAAAAAAAATGGTGTGGGGTCCCCCCCACGGCCATAACCAGCACCAGGCTGAAAGAGTTGGGGCAGGTATTAAAAAATCATGACTCCAACCTGATAGGGGCTTCGCTGATTTTTGAAAACCAGCCCCAGGCTCCAGAACCTGGGCTGGTTCCCAAAATACAGGGGACAAAACTATAAGGGGTCCCCCGTATTTTAAGAACCAGGCCCAGCCAGCAGGGTAATGCCACAGCCTGGGGGAGACTTTTTATACAAGTCCCCCCAGCCAAAGCATTAACCCTACCGACCAGTCAGCCTGGCCAGGGGTCCTGGGGAAGTGGGGACCCCCCTCCAGGACTTACCTGGCCAGGCTGAAGCCTGGTGCTGTCCTCGATGCCCCTGGGCAGTGGGCATCGAGCTGATTGGAGTGTAAAAAATTGAATAATAAACTATTGTCTTATACTGTGGAACTATGAATCCCAGCAAGCCTCCCCCCGCATGGTGGGACTTGGAGAACCACAAGTCCCAGCATGCAGGGCATTAAAGGGCCCGCTGGCACAGTACAAGAAATAGTTAAATAAACACACACTGACACACATGAAATATTAGTTTAATACATACATTACACATACAGTACATATTGATACCTATCTTGAGCCCGTAGGTAGGTCCCGGGGTCCGGTGCTCTGGGGTCCAGGATCTGAAGAAATCCATAGGGGTACCTGTGGAAGAAAATCCTGATCTGAGAAATTTGGCTCCTGATTGGCTGCTAGGCAGCCAATAGAATCATTCGGAGGAGAGAGAAGATGAAACTTCAGTGTCTCTCCGGTTAGTCTGTGAGAGGGTACCGGCCAGGACAGTAGCGTTTTTTTTTTTTTTTTAAGAAGACCTGGACTACGTCCCAACTGTTCCCGCTTCCTGCTCGGGGCCGCCATTGTCCCGCGGTGGGGGGCAGTTGGGAGTCCCCCCCAGCCTGGCAAGAATATATGCTGTGGATATGCGCACAGCGTTTATTCAGCGCCACAGAGCGGCAGAAAATGGGAATCCCGTGAGGCCACGCCCCTCTTTTTAAAGGCCACGCCGTGCTGGAGTCCTGATCTCCCCCTTCAAAAAGTTGGCAGGTATGTGGTTGGTTACCTGGCTCTTTTTAATTAAAAAAGAGTCGTATTCATTCATATTAACAATACGAATTTGTACTGCGATCAGTGGTGTAACTAGGTGCCACAGTGCCCGGAGCAAGGGCATGTTTTGCGCCCCCCCCCCCCAATTTGTAGTAGGCGGGGCCCTTGTTCGTAATACCGATTGTCGGAGGCAGATTGAGAGACGGAGAGACATTGTCAGGGAGAGAGAGGAGCAAGAGAGAGTTAGGGAGAGAGCGAGACCGAGTGGGCAGGAGACACTACCTGATTTCAGCGGGATGCAGTTTAAATCCCGGCGGTCGGGATCCCGGCGTTCAAAATCCCAACACCGAAATCCCGACACTTTCTCCCCCTGTGGGTGTCCACGACACCCTCGGAGGGAGAATAAATTAGCATGCCGAGCGTAGCGAGGCACCGGGCCCACTGCATGGCGAGCGCAGCGAGCCCGCAAGGGGGGGCGGTCCACGTCCCCCCCCTTGTCGGGATTTCGGGATTCTGGCGTCGGGATTTTAAACGCCGGGATCCCGACCGCCGGCTTTTCATGCCGAATCCGATTTCAGCACAGGAAAGAAATCTCTCCCTGGGACCCTTGCTCACAGGCTTCAGCGAACACAAGGCATGACCTCCTGACTCCCTCTCTCCGTTCTCTTCCTCTCCTCCGGCAGCCTCCCCTCCTCTGCAAACAATGCCTGCCTGCAACCCTGCCAAAGCACTGAAGAGAAGGCACACAGGTTCCCTGCTCCCTGTGGCACGCAAATTGCGGAAGTGCACCCGGGGGAGTGGTTTTTTGATAGCTGGAACACCAGCCTCTCACTGCCTGGGACAACTTGAACTTTCCCTGCGAGAAGCCGACCGCAGCATACAGTACTTGGGTGTGTGCTACGCAGATCCAGGAAGAACACTGGGTGAAGGTGAGCTTGGAGGCAACTGGGGATTTGGTACAGGGGGAGCAGCTCAGGCCCCATAGCACCTGCACCTATGGTAATCACGCCACTCAGCTGTGTGTGCGGACGAACTGGGTGGCGGCAGAGTTTGTGGCGCACGGCTACGGCGCCTTGTGATCTTTCAGCACCTGGAGCTTGTGCTCCACCCTCACTACGCCCCTGACTGCGATCAGATATGAATAAAGGCCATTGTCTGAACATGACAGGCACACTTGTTTATTAAGGTTGTAGATTTTGAAAAGGCACATAATAGCAGTTATGATTCCTGATGTATCAGGGGGCAAAAACAATTAAATAAGACCTATGAATGCAGACAATTGAAAATATTTGAACTGGAAATGTGTGGTTCCCGTGTGTGTGGCTTGTAGTTAGGTAATTGGTTAATGAGAGAAAATTGACTAGTGCAAGTATATTATCTATTGTGCGTGTTGATTGCCCAAGCGATTGTGGAGCTGCTAAGCTGGCTGGCCTGCGAGGTATGAAACCTGCTTTTTCAGACCAAAGGTTTTTCAGCTCTAGCCGCTCAGTTGAGCGAGGCCACCGCCCAGCACTTGTCAACACACATGTATACGGCCTAGTTAACGCCAAGTTTTAACCAAATTTGTAACCACGCCCTTCCATACGCCCACATTTCCCGAGCGTGCTCAGAGGCGATTTTCTGTTTGGTGACTCCCGTGCGAGCACGGATGGCGGACCTTGCACATGCGCATAGCATATGGCATGCATGCGCAGTAGGCTAAAATACGCATTCCGAGCAAAGTTGTTTCCGAGCGAGTCAACCAGAATAAGGCCCATAGTACTGTAACAAATAATAGATTTTCCTTTTCATGCTTTGGTATTGTTGCGCTGTATGACTGTTGATATCTATGACATGTGAAGATATGCTTGTGTGTGCTTACGATGATGTAAAATATGCTCCTTTATTTTTTTGTCACTCAGACACCCCAACTAGCGCCTTCGGGTGCTTATAGTTGTATTAATCTCATCTGTGAAAAGGGTTTTGCTAGTAGCTTTGTTATATATCGTTATTTTATGTGAACTTTAATATGAAACTGTCATATGATATCCTGACTTTACGTACCTTTTTATACTTCGCCCAAACGGTTATGCCCTTTTATTGGGGGCCATGCTTTTGATAAAACTTCAATAAAAATTACCATATTAAAAAAAGATATGTGAATGAGATGAATATCATCCCCAAGTGGCGTTACCTTCCACAGACCCTTTCAGTGGTGTCCACCCAGTGGCGTAACTAACTTATTTTCGCCCCCCCCCCCCCCCCCCCCGCCGCAAATTTGTCACCGCCCCCCTCCCCTCCCCTCCCTCCCCTCGGCGCCCTCCCTCCCCTCGGCACTCTCCCTCCCCTCCTTCCCCTCGGTGTACCTGCAAGCCGCATCTGCGGTCACGGTCCCGTCTCTCCCGGCGTCGGCTCCTGCTGCTATAATGAAAACTGACTCTTAGAAAATGGCTGCCCCCATACTGCAGACAGAAAACTGTCTGCAGTATGGGGGCAGCCATTTTCTAAGTGTCAGTTTTCATTATAGCAGCAGGAGCCGGCGCTGGGAGAGACGGGACCTTGATGGCAGGGCACCAGAGGACAGCAGCGGGTAAGTGGTAACTATAGCCCCGCAGCCCCCGGCACCCACATGTTCTCTGCGCCTCCCCGCCACTGCGGGGGCTGCGGAGCTATAGCTACGCCACTGTGTCCACCATTCCCAAATCCATACAGTGCAACAACCTGACACCTGCTTTATCTAGAATTGTCCCGCTGCATCATGGTCACAAATAAGAAACCATCACAAACAGATAACACCTACCTCCTGAGAGACTCATGTGACGTCAGCTCCGCCCCAATCTGCCTGATTCGGGGGAGATATATTGCTCAGTTTCTCCTTTTCAGCAGCGACCAGAGATGGTCGCTGATGAAAGGGAACCTCTGCCGGCGGTGCCGCAGAGGTAATCAGCTGGTCGCAGGATCAAGCTCCTGCGGCCAGCAATTAGAACGGGGCTGAAAATGGGATCGCACACTGCCGGGGCACACTCCTATCACTGGCAATATGGTCACCAGCGACCATATTTCCAGTGATTTCAGCCCCTATCGCCCCCGTGTGTACACAGCTTAAGTCCTGGGCTAGGCACACACTGGGGAATCATTACATGGTGAGCGGATGTTATCTGGGAGTGTCAGGGAATACGCAGGCGTGGCCAGGTGTGTAAGGGGAAGTCATGTGATGTCAGCTCCGCCCCCGATCAGCCTGATTCTATTGCAGTGGCAGAGTAAGTCCTGGGCTATGCACAGACTGCACACACTGGGGAATTATTCCACGGTGAGCAGCTGTTATCTGGGAGTGTCAGGGATAACGAAGGCATGGCCAGGTGCATGAGGGGAAGTCATGTGACGTCAGTTCCGCCACCGGCGGTTTCAGTCTGTTTCTATCGCAGCTGCTGAGTAAGTCCAGGGATACGTACACACAGACTGCGCACACTGGGGAATCATTATGTGGTGATCGGTATGCGGATAAATTTGCAGTGAATCGCTGATCCAGCTACTTTTCACAAGCACTGCTACGCAAATCCCAGGCATTTGGGATTTCACCGGGGCGGCGCATACCTGATTGCTGGGCTCCATAATTGGATTGAACTCATAGGGGAAATTTACTAAGAATACAAATATGAAAATTTGTATTCTTAATACGCCTAATACGAATGCATACGGCTGTTATAGACGTATGCAAATTCGTATTCCGGAGGAAAATTTACTAATCAGTCATATTTGACGGATTCATATTTTCCGATGGTGTATGGATTTGTATTTTTTGCCGATACAAATTCATATTTTTAAATACAAATTCATATTTTTAAATACAAATTTGTATTTTTACCAAAGTATTTTTATTGAGAATTTTTCCGGTTACAAAGCATAAAGGCAGAACTGAGTATATGTAAGAACATTAGTACAAATAGTAATGTGTCTGCTTTCAGTACATAATAAATAGGATTAAGTGGTAGCATCCATTTGAGTAAAACATAACAAACAAAAGGGGGAAGGGAGAACACGACAAAACAATACATGGGTAAAAGGACAAAGTTTAAACATGATACTATGTTTAAGAGAATAATGTTCCAGTTAATAATTCCATATGGGATATGAAAAACAGAGATACCTACAATAACCGGTACTTATGTAATATCTGGGCTCCCGTTTTTCTTATGCTTCGGGCACGGTGGCTCGCTGCGCTCGCCACACTATATAAAATCAACTCCATGCGTAGTTGGAGAGTAGGGGTATGAAAAAATGGGGCGCATTTAACATGGGAGCCCAGATAATACATGTACAAGTACCCAATAACCTAGTCTAGTCAAGGGGATTGCGGCCTCATTAGAGATTCATAGTAGTCAGACCACGGGAGCCAATTAGTCAGGGGAGAGTTCGGGGAAATGGAGTATTTGAAACCTATGGTTTCCATTTCATAGCTATGTTGGATGGCTGTTATAATCTTGGGTAGTCTGGGAGGGTCGGGTCTCTTCTAATATTGTGCAATGGCTGCTCGGGCAGCTATGAGAATATGTCTCACAACATAAGTATAATGTCTCGGAAGCTCTAGAGGGAATCTATGTAAAAATATAATTTCTGGAGACCTCGGTAGGGATACTTTAGTGATGTGTTTGATTAAGTCAAAGATCTCTGTCCACAGTTGTTGAAGGACTGGGCAGGACCAGAATATGTGTACCAGTGTTCCCACTGATCCACATTGCCTCCAGCAAAATTTTGAGGATTCAGGCCAAATCTTGTGGAGTCTCTCAGGAGTAAGGTAAAGACCATGTAGGAGTTTAAACATCATTTCGGAGTGGTTAATACATCTAGACATTTTGAATACGTTGAGAAAGGTACTGTTCCATTCCTCATCTGACATACAGATGCTTAAATCAGATTCCCATCTAGTTTGGATTAGAAGCTTAGTATCATCCTGAGGGGAGAGGAGTGTAGTGTACCAATAAGTTATACTGTGTTTGTGGTCTTTAGTATTTAATATGGAAAGCACATAAGGGGGGGGCAGTGGTAGAGATTGTGGAGTATGAATCTGCGTCAGCACCCAATGCCTGATACGCAGATATTTGTAAAAGTCTTTTGTAGGAATATTATACTGGGATTGTAGTTGTTGAAAAGAGAGAAGACCTGAAGTATCAAAGAGTTCACCGATGTGCAGTATCCCTGATTCTATCCAATTATGTATGGGGAGGTCAGGTATCATCTTCGAGACCACCAGTAGGGACAGTATAGAGGAGGGGAGAGAGAAACCACCTAGTGTATTAATTAGTTTATCCCAGACACGGAGGGTATGAGATATAATATTTGTGGATGTAGCTGAGTGGGGTCTATTGGAGGGGTTAGTCCAAATGAGGTCTGAAAGGGGGAAATCCACGCATAAGGATTGCTCTATGTCTACCCACGGTTTAATGGGTGTTGGTGCCAGCCAGTCCCTCAATTGGTCCAGTAAGGAAGCAGACTGGTACAATTCAAGGCATGGAAAGGCAAGACCACCTTTGTTTTTGGATCTATATAACCTAGCTCTGGCAATTCGTGGTCTCTTCCCCTTCCAGATAAATCGAGATATCGTAGAGTAAAACTTGTTAAGCACATTAAGGGGTACTAGGTATGGAATTGCTCGGAATAGGTATATAATTTTGGGGAGAAGCATCATTTTAATTGAAGCTAAACGACCCATCCAGGATATAGTGTATGTCATCCATTGTTTGGTGAGGTTATGAAATTAGGTTAGTAAGGGGAGATAATTAAGTGTGATCGCATCAGGAAGGTTTAATGGAATTTTGACCCCTAAGTATTGGAGAGATGAGGTTTGCCAGGCATATTTATATTTTGATTTTAGGGACAGAAGGAGAGAATCCTCTATATCAAAGGGGAGTGCCTCTGTCTTTGTGGTGTTCAATTTATAGAATGAGACATTAGAGTATTCTTGGAGGATAGAGTGGACAGCCGGGAAAGAGGATTTAGGATTTGTTACAAATAGAAGGACGTCGTCAGCAAAGAGGCAAATTTTGTGCTGTAGTGCACCAATGTGAATTCCCTCAATAGATGGGGATAACCTGATCTTTTCTGCTAGTGGTTCTATTGCCAATGCGAATATAAGGGGGGATAGGGGACATCCATGGCGGGTACCGTTAGTGATATGGAAAGGGTTGTACAAAAATCTATTGCTGAAAATACGGGCTGTGGGGTTGGAGTATAGTCGAAGAATGTTTTGCAAGAAAATGCCTGAGAACCCAAACTTGACAAGAACGTCATGCATATAGTGCCAGTGGATCCTGTCAAAGGCTTTTTCTGCATCTAAGGACAGCATCAGCAAAGGCTTTTGAGTGGTAGAGCATGCTTCCAACAGGGAGAACACTCTTCTTGTATTATCTGGAGCCTGATGACCCAATGTAAAATCAACTTGGTCTTGGTTAACCAAATTAGGAAGTAGGGGATTCATTCTAGTTGCTAACAGTTTAGCGTATAGCTTTAGGTCAGTATTCAAGAGTGCTATAGGCCTATAATTTTGGGGTAAGGAAGGGTCCTTGCCTGGTTTATGTATCGTTACTATTTGTGCCTCCAGCATTTCTGCCGGGAAGGGGTTCTCAGAGATATGTTGTACAGGTTAAGAAGGACGGGAGAGAGAGATTCCTGAAAGACTTCATAGAAAGAATTGATAAACCTGTCAGGGCCTGGGGCTTTATCTTTCTTTAAAGATTTCAGAGCACTGCAGACTTCCTCAGTAGTCCATGGAGAGCAGAGTGCGACAGAGTCAGTTGGGGTTAACGAGGGTAGTGTTATAGAGTCTAGAAAGGATCTTATAAGGGGAGTGGAGGGTTGAGGACTGGGTTTTTTTCAAATTGTAGAGGTTTTCATAATATGAAGCAAATAAGTTAGCAATATCCTTGGGGTTAGTGGCCACAGAGCCATCTGGGTTAGAGAGTTTTTTAATTCTATTTATCACATTTTTGCCTCTTAGTTTCCTCGCTAGTCATTTACTGGCTCTATTCCCCAAGGTGTAGAATTTTTGATGTAGCTTGGAAAGTGCTCTCTGGGTTTTGGTAAGATATAAATAAGTTTCTGTTTGGCTGTTTTTAGGGCGGCAGAGATTACAGAGTCTTTGGGGGCCTGTTTATGTTGGGATTCTAGTTCATAGGCTAATTGGACTTCGTGGTTTCTGCGTGAGATTCGAGCTGCGGCCTGTATGGCAGCACCTCTCATAACCGCCTTCAGGGCACACCAATGATTGGTGGTGGATGTGTCAGCTGGGTCGTTAAGTTCCAAATAAGAAGTTAAGGCCTCTCGTAAAATAGAGAGACCATCTTCATCTTTTAAGATATAATCTTGTAGTCTCCAAGGTCTAGGGGGAGGATTACTTGGAGTGTGATGCCAAGACCATGTAAGGGGGGCGTGGTCTGGCCAATTTATGGGTAATATTTGAGCCTTGGGGATCGACTGTAGTGACCATTTGTCAGTAACAGTTCAATTCTCGAGTAGGATTTATGTACCGCCGAGAAATAGATATAGTCTCTAGAACCGGGGTTTCGAATCCTCCAGGCATCATATAGGTCAAACTCAGCTAGTAATTGTGCAAAAGCAATGGCCAATGACCTAGAGTGGCTATTTATAGATTTATCGGGTGTGGTAGATTTATCTAGGGCAGGGTCAGGAGCCAGGTTAAAGTCTCCCATGACAAAAACTGCGCCTTTTTTCACCTCATGTAATTTCTGAAAGAAGGTTTTAAGAAATCGGGGTTGTCTGGAGTTTGGGGCATAAAGAGACACTAAGGTAACTGTGCGTGATCATATCTTGCCCACTAATATTAGGTATCTGCCATTACTGTCTACCCACTTTCCTTCCAGTTTGAAGGGGCAGGATTTATGAAACAGTATAGCCACTCTTTAAAAGGTCCAGAGGAAATATAAGACACAGGGTAGTTACGATCATGAAATTGTGGAGGAGAGTGTAAAGGAAAATGGGTTTCCTGAATAGCAATTATTTCTGCTTTCTGATCTGCAAAATACTTTAAGGCTTTAAGTCTCTTCTGAGGTGAGTTCAGACCTTTCACATTGAGGCTCAAAAATTTAACCATGGAGAGGGGAAGTATTGTGGTTGTTTACCAGCTGTACAGGTAGTATAGGCAGCATGGCCTTGGAGGCCAGACATGTACGCAACTCTGTTGTATTTGGAAATTGCGGCTTAACACTGTAGGAAGTATCAAGAAAAAAAAAAGAACAACAAAAAAAAGTAAGGGTAGAAACAAAAATAGACTCCATATAGGAGCTAGATATGCCGTCACTTTAGGAATCGTGACGGAAAGGTACTTACAGTAGGAGGGCGGGCTGACATAGGTGCCCACCGCCGCCTCCATAACATTAATTAAGAGCATTTATAGGGTAAACACAGCTGCCTCAGGAGGCAGTAAGGAACGTAACTATAACTTATCATTCAACTGTGTATATAGTGATGTTCATAAACTGTCCCATATCAAAAAATCTTACCAACAAGATATCAGTAAGGATATTTAGCAATGCTCTTACTGTTCTAAGATTAGCAATATAGAAAGAGAATACTTGTCGATCTTCAGGTCGGGGCCAATGACCACTCACGTGGGATTCGCTTAGGTGGTGCCGCTGTGGTTGAGGGAGTGTTAGTAATCGGAATTGACCATTTTTCTAGTTGTTCAGGACCGTGTTCGGGGGAGTTTATAATTGTGGTAGTGCCATTTCGGAGGATGACTAATTTGGTAGGGAAACCCCATTTGTACTGGACATTGGCTTTCCTCAGAGCGGAGGTGATGTCGTGGAAAGATCTCCATTTTGCAAGTGTCATTGGAGACAGATCTGCGAAGAGCTGCAGATTATCCAGGGAGTCCGCTGTGGAAGAGGATGGCAATGCAGCTTGCAGAAGTTTTCTTTGATATGAAAGTAATGAACCCTGAGGAGTGTGTCCCGGGGGACATGAGATGGGGCTTGTTTTGATTTTGGGAGTCTATGGATTCTGTTAATCAATAGGTCTGCCGGAGAGGCATTCGGCAGAAGCTTCTGGAAGATATCTGTGACATATTGGTATAGTTCGGCATTTGTGACAGAATCAGGGATGCCTCTGATCTTTATGTTATTTCTCCTGGAGCGATCCTCCAGGTCTGTGAGCTTATTGCGGATAGATGCTATTTCTTCTTGTAGCGAGTCGTGGGTAGTTATCAGGTTGTTATGGGAGGTGACCAGCTCTTCCATTTTGCTCTCAAGATGGTCAGTTCTGTCTCCGATCTCTGAGATGTCAGTTCTGAGAGCTTGAATACTGGATTTAAATTCAGCAGATATATCTGATTTGAAGGTAGTTAGCATAGAATGTATAGAGCGGAGTGTAACTGGCCCATCTAGGGAGTCCATTGGTTCCTGGGTGTTAGGTCCAGTAGAGTGTGAGGTCGGGGAGACTGAAGGGGATGTTGAAATTGGGTCAGGCGTTGAGGGAGAAGGGTGGGTTTTTTTCCCAGTTGATGAGGTCCCGAAGAAATGTACTTGTGAAGCGGACTTGCACTCTTTGTTCATTTTCCCAGGCGCCATTATGGCGGAATTCAAGCTATCGACAAGTGCAGAATGAGGTTGAGCAAGGCGGCCATATTCAGATTAGCTTTATGGTGGAGGCGGTGGTCCGGATGACCTAAGCATAATAGGTCATGATGGAGGACATATTGATCTCATTGGAGAGAACTATATGAAGTAGTGCAGATTAAGTATAGCACATTCAGGTGTTATTTGTAAAATACATTGAGCTTGTACATTGATTCAGATTTGGCCACTAGGTGGCAGAGGAGTGTTAAAGATGAAGTTCATCTATAATAAAGGCTTTAGGGGTACTTGTATGGAGGTAAGAGTAGCCTTCGCAGATCAAATGGGTCCGGCTCTCTATACGGCATCCAGATTTAGTTTACACAGCGTTCAAATCCCTGTGTCCCCGGTCCAGCCGCCAGGGCACAGCGAGAAGCGCAGAGCAAAAGCACCAGACTGGAGCTCTGTATAGGGGTCCAAGTAAGAAAACTTGGATGCAGTTTGGGATGTAGTGCACTTCAGAGGGGACAGCGCATTGCAGTAGGGTACCAAGTGTACAGATGTCACAGTTAAATATGTACAGCACTGGCAGTGCCCTTGAAAGGCAGGTGTACTGAGGGCACTGTAATACAGTGTGGTGCAAGTTATAATACACTTATTTGGTGAGTCTGCCTCTAGTAAATCAGGGGGGGGGGGCATTGGGGGTATAGTGCCTATCTCCCTTAGTGTTTTATAGGTGGGAGGCAGGGGTGCTGTGTATCTGCCTGCGGCAGGCTAGGCACAGGCAGGGAGAGCCGAGCCCAGAGGCAGCCAAATTCAAGATGGCTGCAACAGCTGAATCTGGAGGAGGACGCCCAGGACCCTCCTAACGTTTCCCGACCTCAGGGCTGCTCAGTCAGGTAATCAGCGCCGGGGGGAGGCAGGGGTGCCCTCCGCTTACCTCTGTAAAAGTAGGGGCTCGCCGTAGGCCGTCTCCGGGTCCCATTTTAAACCGCGAAACGGCTATGGAGCTCCGTCGCCGGGTCTAGGTGGTAAATTGAGGCCGCGGCGTCTAGGTAGGTGAGGGCCGCAACCCGCAGAACCAGATTTCTCCAGTCCCCGGCTCCGCAGCGCTCCCACCACCGGTCCGGAGGGTGCCCGAGGTGCTGCCGGTATCGAGGGGCAGTTCTCTGCAGGTATAGAGGCAGTTTTGATGAAGTTGCCACAGAAGTTGCCCCCTGATCTTGCGTCCTGCTTGGCCAGGCCACGCCCCCCAAATTTGTATTTTTAAATATGAATTCGTATCTGCTGCAGTGTTAAAAAAAGAAAAATAAATAATAGAAAAAAATGGCGTGGGGTCCCCCCACGGCCGTAACCAGCCCCAGGCTCACAGAGCCGGTCCTGGTTTTAAAAATTCAGGGGAAACCTTGAATAGGATTCCCCTTCTTTTTTAAAACCAGCACCAGGCCCAAGGGCCGGTCCTGGTTCCCAAAATACGGGGGACAAAATGTCTAGGGGTCCCGCGTATTTTAAGAACCAGCACCAGGCCCAACCAACCAGTAGGGTAATGCCACAGCTTAGGGGAGACTTTAATACAAGTTCCCCAGGCCAAAGCATTCACCCCCCTGACCGGTCAGTCTGGGCAGGGGTTCAGGGGGATAATAAAGGGTCCCCCCTCCAGAATTTAACTGTCCAGGTCGAAGCCTGGGGCTGTCCCCGATGCCCCTGGGCTGTAGGCGTCAGGCTGATTAAAGTGTAAAAACTAGAATAAACTATTGTATATTGCTGTGGAACTGTGAGTCCCCGCAAGCCTCCCCCGCATGCAGGGACTTGGAGAACCAACTGTCCCTACATGCAGGGCATTAAAGGGTCCGCTGGAACTTGTAGTTCCACAGCATAACAGATAGTAAAATAAACACACTGACACACAAGAAAAATAAAACTTTATTACATACATAGCCAACACATACGGATACTTAGCTATGTTGAGCCCGTAGGTAGGTCTACCTCTGTCCATCGGTGCATCCTGAAGAAATCCCTGGGGTACCTGTGGAAGCAAATTATACTTACAAGGGTCCTCCGGCGTAGATTACGTCCTCTTCCTTCCAAGTAGGATCCAGGGTCTTGGCAAAAAAATAAACCGATAACCCGAACCAAGCCGGACTGTCAGAAGAAGCCGCACGGTGTCATTGTTGACATTGTGCGGGTCTTCCTCCCAAATGCCGCTATTGGCCAGCTAGCGGCGCCTAGCGGCCAACCTGGCGTCTCAGTCTCACCTCCCTGATCTGCAATAATATGACTAAGGTTAGGCATGCTTGCCGATACTCCCGCATTTTGCGGGAGCCTCCCGCTTTGGCCCCCAGTCCCCCGGAGCCCTGCAAAGCTCTCCCAATCCCCCGGAATGTCAAAGCCCAGTCTGAACATCCAGACTGCACATGTTCTTGTCTGGCGCGATGGGGGCGAAGCTTCGCACTAGCATGGCATTATACTAGCATAGTGATGTGTCAGAGCTGCCGCGCCACCCAGCAAAGCCTTCAGGGACACTGTACCAGGCTACCAGCAGCAGTGGAAGCAGCAGCAGCGGAGTTTTCACCTCAGCCCCGCATGGTGGAAGGAAGCTGCTGCAGGCTGAAGACACAGAGGAGGGGGAGTGAAAGTGCTAATACAGGAAGCAAGCAGCTCGGAGGAGAGGCTGGGGGAGGAGCAGGTTAGTGTTATGTATTTCTGCCTCGGCATTGCAGCTACATCCATAGTGGCTGCAACTTGTACTAGGTGCAAGCAGGTCTGTAATGTGGTGTGTTTGTGTGTGTGTTTATGTAGCTTAGCACTGAGGGCCTTATTCTGATCTGAGCTCAGTACAAATTTGTTCGGAAAATGGGTAAAACCATGTGCACTGCAGGTGGAGCAGATGTAACCTGTGCAAAGAGAATTAAATTTGGTGGGGGGGGCTGAAACTGAAATCTAAATTGCAGTGTAAAAATAATGCAGCCAGTATTTACCCTGCACAGAAACAAAATAACTCACACAAACCTAACTCTCTCTATACATGTTACGTCTGCCCCACCTGTAGTGCACATGGTTTTGCCCATTTTAAGAACAAATTTGTACTGAGCTCAGATCAGAATAAGGCCCTGACTCCAATGTGTGTTTGTAGGTGACCCCTGGGTGTATGTATTAGAGCTGGCACTGTCCCCTTTGTGTGTGTGTGTGTGTGTGTCGATGTGTGTGAGAACACTGGCATTGTATGTTTGTGTATAGCAGAACACTGTCCTGTGTGTATGTTTGTGTGTTAGACTGGTAGTGACCCCTGTGTGTGTGTGGGCTGGTTGTGACCCCTATGTGTGTGTGTAGGCTGGTAGTGACCCCTATATGTGTGTGTGCAGGGCCGGCGCTACCCGCTCAGCACAGCCTGCAAAGCAGGTAGGCGCCGGCCCTTAAAGGCGCTTCCTCCCCTCCTCTGACACTGCAGGTGCGGGCTGCCGGATGCCGCAGCCTGCGCCTGTCAAAGTATATGGCAGGCAGCGGCGCCGGCAGCAGCCTTAGCACATCACACCGGCAGCCAGGTCAGGTGCTGGACAGGGGAGCACTTAACTCAATTTGTGCATCGCTCACTCTTTTCCGCCCACTGCCGCCTCCCAATTCTGAGTCCCGCACTGAGTGACACTGACCGACGCCTGTCCGGGTCATGGTGCGGGGGGGGACCTTGCGACTCCCTGCTTTCCCCCTGTCAATTCGGGCAGGGGAGGTGATAAATATGTTGCAGCGCACAGCTGGTAATGCAGAGAGGTGTGGTGAGGGAAACACAGCAGGAGCCGCCCGGGACACAATCAGGGAGGCCACTGTGTCCAGATGGAGCCATTTGCATTGTACCTCTCCCTGGCATGCCAATCAATGCAGTGCACTGGGGATCCTAGCATATGTGTGTCTCTCATGCTTTTCCGCCCCATTCCCGGCAATGGACATGCAAGCATCCGAGACGCTTGCGTGTCCATGTATGCTGGCGGGCCGCCCGCCAGATCGGAGCATCTGGCACGCCAGCAGCAACAACAATGAGGCTGGCTCCATCTGTAAAAGCAGCATAGTACTGTCGGTAGCTGGTGTATGCGTTACATATAGGCAGCGCTACTGTCGGCAGCTGGTGTGGGCGTTACATATAGGCAGCGATACTACTGTCGGCAGTCGGTGTGCGTGTTACATATAGGCAGCGATACTACTGTCGGCAGCTGGTGTGGGTGTTACATATAGGCAGCGATACTACTGTCGGCATCTGATGTGGGCATTATATATAGGCAGCGCTACTGTCGGGAGCTGGTGCGGGCGTTACATATAGGCAGCGCTACTGTCGGCAGCTGGTGTGGGTGTTACATATAGGCAGCGATACTACTGTCGGCAGCTGGTGTGGGTGTTACATATAGGCAGCGATACTACTGTCGGCAGCTGGTGTGGGCGTTACATATAGGCAGCGATACTACTGTCGGCAGCTGTTGTGTGCGTTACATATAGGCAGCGATACTACTGTCGGCAGCTGGTGTGGGCATTACATATAGGCACCGCTACTACTGTCGGCAGCTGGTGTAGGCGTTACATATAGGCAGCGCTAGTGTCGGCAACGGATGTGGACGTTACATATAGGCAGCACTAGTACTGACAGCAACTGATGTGGACGTTATGTATAGGCAGTGATACTACGGACGACAACTGTTGTGGGCGTTACATATAGGCAGCGCTACTACGGTCGGCAGCTGGTGTGGGCGTTACATATAGGCAGCGATACTACCATCGGCAGCTGGTGTGGGCATTACATATAGGCAGTGCTACTGTCGGCAGCTGGTGTGGGCATTACATATAGGCAGCGCTACTGTCGGGAGCTGGTGCGGGCGTTACATATCAGTAGCGCACGCAGGGGGGGTTTCTGAGTACCCAGAAACCCCCCCCAGGAGTCTAAGGGCCCTAGGCTGAAAGCTGAGGGTCCCCTCTTTCCATGGGTACAAGAATTTAAAAAATCGGCCCTGTTAATTGCTCTTCCCAGTCAGATATTTCAGGTTCTGTCTGATTAAGAGTTTTTCTGAGGGTATATTCCAAAAGCTGGGATTCTCCCCCTTTGATGGACACTAGTAGCTTGTCTCTACTGTTCCCAAAACCAGAGATATCAGCCTTCCAGCAGCTGGTTACTGCTCCAGCTCCACACACCTGGTATGTAGTTTTATATACTCGTTGGCAGATTGCTCTGCCTACTGAACTCTGATCCCCTAGTCACCAATATCATTTGGTAGGTGGGATTCTCTAGTTTTTAATTCCTGGAAACTGGAGATATCTGCAGTCAAGCAAGCTGTCCTCCC
Source organism: Crinia signifera (assembly GCF_055691185.1). Lineage (NCBI taxonomy): Eukaryota > Metazoa > Chordata > Amphibia > Anura > Myobatrachidae > Crinia > Crinia signifera. The sequence goes on from NC_139227.1 coordinate 52,890,459, forward strand.
ACCAGAAAATTATGAATAATAAGCCCACTCCACTATACACCCCTACTCTGCATATTAAACATCCTCTACCACCCTGGAAGTTATGTATCAGGGCCCCTTCATTCACCCCAATGCCCCCTTCTCCCACCCCATCTCCCACCATCTGTGCAGTAAAGGTGTAATTAGTGGAAATTACTGATCCAGGCCCTACATGCTGTGCGGTTGATATAATACCCCCTACCACCTGGGGACATCAAAGCTTCCCCCACCCCTACCGCTGGAGGATCGGTAGGTGCCCCAATACATTGCTATGCCCAGGGGTCTACACTGCTGTTGACGCCCCTGTATGTATATATATATATATGTGTGTGTGTGTGTGTGTGTGTGTGTGTGTGTGTGTGTGTGTGTGTGTGTGTGTATATATATATATATATATATATATATATATATATATATATATATATATTATTATTATTATTTATATACATTTGGTCTATCTATAATACTTTAACTGACCCGGCATATACTGGGTCACCTAAGTGTCCATCTCTGTGCTTTGCTCCGCACCTCTGGAAACCCCCTTCTGAAAATCCTGCGTTTGCCACTGCATATAGACAGTGCTATTACTGTCAGCAGCTGGTGTGCGCGTCCCTTTGTAAAGTATAAGAGGGCGCAAATGTAAAGTTTGCAGGAGGGCGCCAAACACCCTAGCACCTAGCACCCTGTGTGTGTGTAGTTTGGCAGTGACCCCTGTGTGTGTGTGTGTGGGCTGGTTGTGACCCTTATGTGTGTGTGTAGGCTGGTAGTGACCCCTGTGTGTGTGTGTGGGCTGGTTGTGACCCCTATGTGTGTGTAGGCTGGTAGTGACCCCTATATGTGTGTGTGTAGTTTGGCAGTGACCCCTGTGTGTGTGTGTGTGTGTGTGTGTGTGTGTGTGTATGTGTGGGCTGGTTGTGACCCTTATGTGTGTGTGCTGGTTGTGACCCCTATGTATGTGTGTGTGTGTGGTTTGGAAGTAGGCTTGCTGACACTCCCGTATTTTGCAGAAGACTCCTGTTTTAGCCGCCAGTCCCCCCCTATAGCCCTCCCAATACACCACAGCAGAGCATGCCTAAGAGGCCTGCCAAGCAACGCTGGCCGTGGTCAGCACAAGAGCCACCCTGGCCAGCAAAGCCTGCTAGTGGTCAGACACCAGGGAAATATGATGAAAGTGGGTGTCGCTGCACTGGGCCATGCCCACTTTACTGGAGACCACACCCACCTTATTTGTAGCCCCACCTCCATCCCGGGTCGGCCGCGTAAGATGATCCTCATTTTTACCATGCTCAAGTTGTGAGCTATGGAATCTCCCTGAAACCAGTTTCCAAAAGAAGGCAAGTATGAGGTTAGGGCAGAGACTCCAACGTATTAGGAAACCACGTGAATTCCAGGCAGAGAAAATTCCCTGTGACCAGATGTGTCACTGATCTATGTATACTTCCAGCACTTATGTGTAGTGTGTACAGAAAGTGAAAGCACTCCTGATGACTGACACACACACACACACTGTGGGTGGGGTCATGCATGTAGCACACAGCTGTGTGGGAGGGGCCATGCAGATCACAAACAGTGTAGTTGCAGGGTGGGGGCTCCGTGTGCTGCTGGACTTAGAAGGAAACAGGAGTCACACTTATCTCACAAGGGAAGCGTCTTATTCTGCAACAAAGTGACGATCTGCAGTAAGGTGAGTTCCCCAAATACTCTCAGCGATCAATGGTGATATCCAGCGATATATGAATGTGTGGCTGCTATACGCTGTCCTGGTAATTTCTCCTGCCTTCATGAGTAAAGGGGTGTACACACAGTGAGAGTTAGGGCCTGATTCAGCAAGGCTCGCTGACCTGACTTTTATTTTCTCTGGTATCAGCTGAAGACGCCCACCCACGTTCCTAGGGGAATGCCTGGCATTTTCATGGGGACGCTCATAAAATGCTGGGCGTTCCCCTAGTCCGGCACGATTTCTGCCACCGCCCGCACCCTCCAGAACAAACGGCTCGATGAGTGTGGAACTTGCTAAAGCCGTTGACTCCTGGGGTCTGTGTATGCGCAGACCACCCCCCACCATCGGAGTGGGGCCGAATTGACCCCATTACGATCACTATTGAATTAGGCACTTAGGCAGGAGATTTTGACTAGATAGCCACAATCTCCTAGAAGCAGGGGCGTAGCTAAGGGTTCATGGGCCCTGGTGCGAAAATCCACCTTGATAATGATATATATTCAGTGGCAAACGCAGGATTTTTAAAGCACAGCCGTTATGAGTGAAACTTTTTTTGCTGGAAATATATATTAATGGCATCCTGTAACGAAACTGAAACATCTGGCTCTGGTGCCAACTACCCCTAAAGGAAACAATATCAACCTCTACATGGACAAAACTGAGCAGACTATCTGCTAAAGGGCATAGTTTTGTACTCCTATGCCCTTTATCAAGATATAAACACACATACACTGTAAACACAATTCTCTCTCACTCACTCACACACACACACACACACTGTAAGCACCATTCACACACACACTGTAAGCACCATTCACACACACACACACACACACACACACACTGTAAGCACCATTCACACACACACACACACACACACACACGCTGTAAGCACCATTCACACACACACTGTAAGCACCATTCACACACACACACACACACACACACACACTGTAAGCACCATTCACACACACAATGTAAGCACCATTCACACACACACTGTAAGCACCATTCACACACACAATGTAAGCACCATTCACAGACACACACACACACACACACACACTGTAAGCACCATTCACACACTGTAAGCAGGATTTACCTGCTGCAGTCATTCAGTAGTGGCAGTCAGGCGGCTGCCACACTGGTGCTTCTTTCAGCCCGCTGGTGCACCCTGTCATGCTCTCCAGTACTTAGTGCGCGCACAGAGACAATGCAGGCGGGCCGCGGGTCCTCCGCATGACGTCAGCGCCGCGGCACCCGCAGTTCTGAGTGATCAGGGGGAGAGCTTCTTGGGACTGGGTGAGCAGGCAGGCCGCCGGCGCTGGGCAGAACAGCTGCCGGCGCACGCTGCCCTTTATCATGTGAACATATTAGTGATAGAATATTGCACAGCTCATTTGCGGAGGGGGTGGGCGGGCCGGCGGCGCCAGGTGTCCAATCTGCGCCCGGAGCGTGTGCTCCAGTGGCTCCGCCCTCCCTACGCCTCTGACCCTCATCCAGGACGGCCGGACAGTGGCGGGGGTTGGGCCCCCCTGGCTCAGGGGCCCGGTCGCAGGTGCGACCGCTGCGACCCCTGTAGCTACACCACTGCCTAGAAGGTTAGCCAAAATCTCCCAGTTTTTCTCCTGATTAGCTACAGATAATAAGGGCAGTATTCAATGCTCTGGATTCACAGGGGGTTTTTTCGGCAAATCGGGCTGTTTTCACACTCTACCTTGAATCTTTTCACTGAAAATCTGATTCACCCTATTCAATGTTCACTGTTCGCCGAAAGCAAACAGTGAATGCCAGTTCTCCGTTTCATGCTCGCAGCAATTCGCTGGTGTATTTCAATGGGGTTTTCAATGTGATCCACCGAGAGTGTATTCAATGCTAGGATGGAGAACTGCTTTCACCATGATTTTCGCAGTGATTCACCATTTTGCATTCAATATCATTTTAAGGTGAACTGGACGGTGTTCTTTTAAAATAAAGTTTATTTTTTTTGTTATAAAAAAAATCAGTAATTTTATTATGTGATGGGTCATGCTATTTGGATTTATGTGCTTGCAGCACATGAATATATATATTTAATTTTTTTCACATGACGTCATCCTCAGATCTTATGTGCTGCACACATGATCCGAAGATGCTGCTAACGACGAGTATGCTGGGAGATGCAGATCTTACGATAGATTATTATTATTTGATATTACACACATAAGATCTACCGTGTGTCTGGGAAGCTGGGGGGAAATGATGACATGGTCTGGATCAGATGCTGGTCATCCTGATGTATGGCCAGCATAAGGCACAGTAACTTTTAATCATAGTGCCCAATTCTGCTTATAACTAGCAGAATTAGGGATGGCCATCAGTGATATCGCCATTAATCGTAGCAATTGATGGCATCTGTGCAAATGGTCATCGATGGTTGATGTGAATGTTCAAATATTATCTGTAAAGCGTGGCAGAATATGTATGCACTATATATGAAACTGTTAATTAATAAATACATTTATAATACTATGTGATGTATGACCATCGATGGTTTTACCTATTGATGGCCATCACTTTTCTCTGACTGACAGTGATTCTTGTCCGGAAAATCTGCATTATACAGTATATTTTCAATAAAATGTATTGGGCCCCAAGTACCCATCATCTCATAACCCCATTATGAAACCCCAAACGGGAAATATTTATTAGGCCACTTTAAAAGCCACTAAAACAAAGGGGAATGTTTGGGAATCAGGCCAGTAAATCGGCATCAGACCAGTAAACAGTTACATTTGCCATCTGCCCCCGTCACTGATTTTACACTGTGCTTCTCCCAGATACCCGCAGGATTATGGACGTGTTGAAAAGCATCTTTACCGTAGCAGCATCAATCTACAATCAGTGCAACATAGCAGAGACCAACAAGAAGCGCTGCTATCGCTTGGAGAAGAGGATAAAACTGCTCTTGGCCCCTGCGGAGAAGCTAATTAAGGATCCCCAGAAATTCATAGGCCTGGAAGCGACCTTGTTAGATCTGCTGCTTAATCTGAAGAACGCGGAACGCTGGGTGAACAAGTACTCCGGGCGCGGGTGGTGGAGGAAGCTTCTGCAGGCCCGCAGCATTCAGACTGAGTTTGATCACATCAATGATCGGCTAAACGATAGTGCGCAGGGGCTACAGGTCCTGGTTAATGTGGAGCTCAGAGATAAGTTCCTCACGTACTTTACTGAAGAAAGCCTGAAACAGAAGAATCAAAGAGATTTTGAAGAGGACATGAGGACTGTGATTCCATTAATAGAAGGTAAGTCCATTACTATTTAACTCTCCATGTACCTGCCATGCACAGTAGATTCCTCTTATGAAGTACTATTGAACAATTAGAATAGAAGCTTATATCATTTTTTTATATATATTAAGTAGATTTTATAATATGCATTTATCTCCTATATCTGCACAAGTATTGTCAGGCTACATACACACTAGAGCAGTGGTTCCCAAACTGTGTGCCGTGGCTCCCTGGGGTGCCTCGGGACACATGCAGGGGTGCCCTGGGTTGGTGGTTAAGGACCAACTCAAATTATTTATGGTTAATTATTTATGAGCAAGACCAGTGCTGGTGGCTGCCAATCATAAAATATGTACAAACAGAAGCAAGTCCTGCCCTTTACCACATAATTGACCCTAAGAATCACATATAAACCCAATCTAATACATTTTTGGGGGGCCTAGGGGTGCCGCGAAAAAAATCTGATACTCTAGGGTGCCGTGATTCAAAAAAGATTGGGAACCCCTGCACTAGAGGATATTGTAAAAGATATCACTCAGAAAGGGGGTCTGTGTGACGGGTGCCGGACGGGATCCCGACTGTCAAAACACCGACAGCTGGGTTCCCGACGGCCACCTGCTATTTTCCCTCGAGGGGCTCCACGACCCCCATAGAGGGAGAATAGAAGGCGACTGTAGCGAGCCACCGTGCCCACAGCGTGGTGAGGGCAGCGAGCCCTCAAGGGGCTTAGTTGCGCTGACCATGCTGTCTGGGTCCGGCCAGTGGGGATCCCGACTGTCGGACCCCTGTACCACACCCTGTATGATATGTTTTATAATATCGTCTAGCGTTTACACTAGATATCGTTAACGACCCTGCCGTCACATGCAGGTCAATTTGACTACATGACCAAACAGCCAGGCTCCAGAGGAGGGGTTGCACAACAGACAAAATGGAAAAGACTCTACAACATAAAAAAAAAAAAAAAAAAATTCTATCAAATTTAAAAATAGATCTCCAAATCCAACTGCAACATTATATATATATATATATATATATATATATATATATATATATATATATATATATATATATAGCAATGTAGTGGATGCGGCGGCACTCTAACAATAAAACACGGACGGCAAGGGTAGTTTCCAACGTTTCGTGGCGGCGTTGCCACTTTATCAAGGTGCCAGTGAACAATGAACATATAAACAAAATGTTCATTGTTCACTGGCACCTTGATAAAGTGGCAACGCCGCCACGAAACGTTGGAAACTACCCTTGCCGTCCGTGTTTTATTGTTAGAGTGCAGACGCATCCACTACATTGCTACATTCGTTGAACTCCCACGGGAGTTACATCTTGGAAGGCACCTACAGCTTCTACCGGCTTAAACCTTGTCGCTTGCATTGGAGTGCCGCCGCCTCCCCCCCTATATATATATATATATATATATATATATATATATATATAATGTGACAAGAACACTGGAGTAGTGTTTGAGGGCAAGTATATTTGTCCCAGGTTCTTGTCCTACACCTTTTAGAAACAGGTGTTTTGCCTCACAGAGGGCTAATCAGCAAGCAATCTGTAAAAAGGCTGCCAGAGTTAACAGTGTGAGAGAGGATTGCCTGGGAGATTGCAGAGTCTCTGTGTGAGAAGCAAATCTGCCTTTTACAAGTGTTGACTGGAAAACTTTGTATTTTTCTTTAGTGACAGTTAGGAGCATCCTGTGTATAGTTAGTGCCGGACAGGCAAGGTATTTTCTTTTTATGTTTATTTTGTTTTCTGCTGAAATAAAACCTATACCAATATTGCTCAGTGTGTACATCTATATATGTATAATATCTATATCGGCCAGGGTATATATATATATATATATATATATGAGATAGAAGGGAGTTCAGAGTGCGCCTCAAATTACAATCACAAATAATACTTCAATGAGTTACAATAAAATGTTTTTAAAAAAACAACTTTTATTCAAAAGTGTCTTCTGCAAGATGTCGGTAGCCCAACGCGTTTCGTCAAAAACTTGACTTCCTCAGGGGCATTATAGCAGATTTGTACAGACAGATTTCACACTGTGAATCATATCTGTGTGATTTTACACATACATAAAATTAATACAATACAAAAATGTTTATATATATATATAAAACGAGAAGAGCATGATGAAGGGAAGGAGAAAAAATCAAGGACGAGGAGGATGAAGGAGAGGTCATTAAATAAGAATAATTTTTCTTAGGAGAGGTCTAATCAATATGACCACCAATACATAAACTGTAGTGCATAGAAAAAGGACCTTATTCAGGAAAAAAACCAGTAGTGTTGCCATTCAATAATTAATGGAGGAAAAAGAAAGAATAAGAACCCAGTGAGGAGTAATTAATTTGGATTATTAATCATACCGAAAGCAAATTTCGTGGATAGGATTCTTGCAATTAAGGGACCAGATTTCCCAAATGAAGAATCAACTCGCAATCCTAAGCAGAAAAATGATAGCCTTGCTGTAAAGGTGCATTGTAAACCTCAATTTTGACCGAGACAGGTGTTGGTAATTACATACCCCTGATGATCAGGTATAGCAATAAATACTGGCTGTTCAGTGTATTCCAAGTCAGGTGAGTTGGTTTTAGGGGGAATTGATTACCCCAAGTTTCCACAAAACAGGGTAACAGGAAAATCAGGCTATAAAATGAAAAACATATTGTCCCCTTTCAATACATGCATAGAAGATTTTCAAATATGTGACAGCATTCGAATTCATAATGATAGCAGGCACTTACCAAGCAGGAGCTAAACCGGATGTGGATACCAGGATTCCAAAGTGCTGAATGAAATCCTGAACTCCTCTCAGGTTATTTATGGGGCTAGCATGATTACATCACTTCCTGTGTGTGCAATTATCCTAAGTCTCAAAAAATGCTATAAAGCCACCCTTTGAGATGTGGAACTTAATTGGAGACATGAACCTCCTACTTATATTTATATCAGGAGTGTGAAACCCGTGAAAAAAAATAAATAAAAAAAAAAATAAATAAATAAATAAATAATAAATTAAAAAAAAAAAAAAAATTATAATAAATAAATAAATAAATAATAATTAAAAAAAAAAAAAAAAGCTATGGCTCAGTGTGACGCGCATAGCCTTCCATAACTTGAAAAAATAATAATCAAAATAGTACTGACCACTGCTAAGGCCGCTATTAAATACAATATTAGTGTCCGTGTGAATAAATATATATGTGCTTCCCACTTATAATGACCTATACATATGTGGGTATATACAATCGATGGTAGCTTAAATTTAAATTAGTGTTCCCTAAGGGGTTCCTTAATGAACCTATATGTAATAACCCGTGAAGGGGAATGTGTAGTGTAAAAAAAATATTTTTAGAGAAAAAAATTGGAGTATAAAGAATTATTATATGTATAAGATATCATATAGATATCAAAAAATTATAAATATATAAGATATCATCTAGAGATCGATTACTGTCACATTTACATCAAAAAGAGTCAAGATCGTCAAAGACAGTTATTTTTGAACAAGTATTGAGTATCATCTAGAGAATAATTAATCATAATTACATCAAAAAACTAGAAAAAAATCGTCCAAGACAATTTAAATATTGTGAACGAAATAACGTATAAATTTTGTACCCAAAAGAGTGTATACATGACATAATGGGTTAACATATTAATATGACTGTGCCTATAGAGACCCCAGTGTTGCAGTTGCAATTAATTAAGAAAATAGAGATAAGAATTAACATATAAAGAATAAGAATAATTTAAATTATATAGGAAAGACCATCAGGCAAGCGAAGATACGCATTCAGGAACATGTAAGGAATATCAGGAATAAGATGAAGGTCCATAGTCTACCCCGCCATTATTTGGACAAACACAATGCAACCGTGACCAGAGACAACTTCAAATTCACCATTCTTGAAAGGGTACCTCTGAACCCCAGGGGAGGCAATAGAGACCACGAGCTGATTAAAAAAGAGAGCTATTGGATATATACCTTGAATTCCTTAGCCCCCAAAGGTCTCAATGAAGGTGTGGACATTGTGGCCTTTTTATAAACCCCATTAGATGCAGACAGTATCTTCATGCATATTATTAGGGTATGATACACCCCCCCTACTCTTATTCTTTATATGTTAATTCTTATCTCTATTTTCTTAATTAATTGCAACTGCAACACTGGGGTCTCTATAGGCACAGTCATATTAATATGTTAACCCATTATGTCATGTATACACTCTTTTGGGTACAAAATTTATACGTTATTTCGTTCACAATATTTAAATTGTCTTGGACGATTTTTTTCTAGTTTTTTGATGTAATTATGATTAATTATTCTCTAGATGATACTCAATACTTGTTCAAAAATAACTGTCTTTGACGATCTTGACTCTTTTTGATGTAAATGTGACAGTAATCGATCTCTAGATGATATCTTATATATTTATAATTTTTTGATATCTATATGATATCTTATACATATAATAATTCTTTATACTCCAATTTTTTTCTCTAAAAATATTTTTTTTACACTACACATTCCCCTTCACGGGTTATTACATATAGGTTCATTAAGGAACCCCTTAGGGAACACTAATTTAAATTTAAGCTACCATCGATTGTATATACCCACATATGTATAGGTCATTATAAGTGGGAAGCACATATATATTTATTCACACGGACACTAATATTGTATTTAATAGCGGCCTTAGCAGTGGTCAGTACTATTTTGATTATTATTTTTTCAAGTTATGGAAGGCTATGCGCGTCACACTGAGCCATAGCTTTTTTTTTTTTTTTTTTTTTTTATTATTTATTTATTTATTTATTATAATTTTTTTAATTTTTTTTTAATTTATTATTTATTTATTTATTTTTATTTTTTTTTATTTTATTTTTTCACGGGTTTCACACTCCTGATATAAATATAAGTAGGAGGTTCATGTCTCCAATTAAGTTCCACATCTCAAAGGGTGGCTTTATAGCATTTTTTGAGACTTAGGATAATTGCACACACAGGAAGTGATGTAATCATGCTAGCCCCATAAATAACCTGAGAGGAGTTCAGGATTTCATTCAGCACTTTGGAATCCTGGTATCCACATCCGGTTTAGCTCCTGCTTGGTAAGTGCCTGCTATCATTATGAATTCGAATGCTGTCACATATTTGAAAATCTTCTATGCATGTATTGAAAGGGGACAATATGTTTTTCATTTTATAGCCTGATTTTCCTGTTACCCTGTTTTGTGGAAACTTGGGGTAATCAATTCCCCCTAAAACCAACTCACCTGACTTGGAATACACTGAACAGCCAGTATTTATTGCTATACCTGATCATCAGGGGTATGTAATTACCAACACCTGTCTCGGTCAAAATTGAGGTTTACAATGCACCTTTACAGCAAGGCTATCATTTTTCTGCTTAGGATTGCGAGTTGATTCTTCATTTGGGAAATCTGGTCCCTTAATTGCAAGAATCCTATCCACGAAATTTGCTTTCGGTATGATTAATAATCCAAATTAATTACTCCTCACTGGGTTCTTATTCTTTCTTTTTCCTCCATTAATTATTGAATGGCAACACTACTGGTTTTAATCACCTTTTTTTCCTGAATAAGGTCCTTTTTCTATGCACTACAGTTTATGTATTGGTGGTCATATTGATTAGACCTCTCCTAAGAAAAATTATTCTTATTTAATGACCTCTCCTTCATCCTCCTCGTCCTTGATTTTTTCTCCTTCCCTTCATCATGCTCTTCTCGTTTTATATATATATATAAACATTTTTGTATTGTATTAATTTTATGTATGTGTAAAATCACACTGATTTTATTATGATTCACAGTGTGAAATCTGTCTGTACAAATCTGCTATAATGCCCCTGAGGAAGTCAAGTTTTTGACGAAACGCGTTGGGCTACCGACATCTTGCAGAAGACACGGTACTTGTTTCCTAGAACGGCCACAATCGTGAGTGATCGTGGCTCTTAATTAAGGGACACGATCCTCACGATGTGGCCGATTTTTTACAATTTTTTCCATTTGATTGACAGAAATCGGGTCAATCGGTCGGTCGCGACCAATTAAAATCGGCCGCGATGCGACCGACCGATTGACCCGATTTTTCCATAGACTTCAATGTTAAAAAATCTTTTAACATTGAAATCGGTCGGTCTTGTGCCATTATAATGGCACAAGATGAGATGGACTTGATTAAGTCCATCTCACATAGGGAAAAATGATAAAAAAGGTGAAATGGGCCAATATGACCCATTTCACATTTTTTATGTGCCCGCCATGACCCCACGATAGACGTGAACCCGAAGCGTGGCGAGCGCAGCGAGCCCGCGAGGGGCGGCGGTGCGCGTCCTCCGACCTTTTCATTCCCCTACTATCCACTAGGGCGTGGAGTGAGAATATAATAGTGTGGCGAGCGCAGCGAGCCACCGAGCCCGAAGCGTGGCGAGCGCAGCGAGCCCCGCGAGGGGACGCGTATACCTGTGAAGTTAGACGCGTCCCCTCGCGGGGCTCGCTGCGCTCGCCACGCTTCGGGCTCGGTGGCTCGCTGCGCTCGCCACACTATTATATTCTCACTCCACGCCCTAGTGGATAGTAGGGGAATGAAAAGGTCGGAGGACGCGCACCGCCGCCCCTCGCGGGCTCGCTGCGCTCGCCACGCTTCGGGTTCACGTCTATCGTGGGGTCTAGCACACTTATTAACATTTGGGGGGGCAATTTAAACAAATCTGTTGAAAAAAAAAAAAAAATCGGGTGAAAAATCGGTCGATCGGATCGGTCGCATCGTATGCGACCAAATCGCATGCGATGCGATCGATCCGATTTTTTATCTTACGACCACAACGATCTAAATCGTTGTGGCCGTTCTAGGAAACAAGTACCGAAGACACTTTTGAATAAAAGTTGTTTTTTTAAAAACATTTTATTGTAACTCATTGAAGTATTATTTGTGATTGTAATTTGAGGCGCACTCTGAACTCCCTTCTATCTCATTTCTATTACTTTGGTTCCTGTCTAACAGAGGATCCCTCAGAGTTGCTGCCACTAGCAAACGTTAGCGCGGTCTGGGTACCTTTTTCTTTACTATCCATTTCCTGTTAGTTTACCCCTGACTGCTGCTACCTGTACAAATGCCACTTTTTAAAGATAGATCAAAAAGATCTTACAATGTGAAGAGCATCTTCGCTGATGAGGATTTAGGATTGGACGCTGAGGATGACGGAGAGGACTATTATGGTTACTTAAATGCCTTGGAAAAATTGGCCACAAAGGAATTGAAAGGCTATTATGATATAGTAACACTTGAAAAATATATTGAAGTGGGAAGAATCCCTAGAGGTTTGAGACTCCAAAAGATGCCCACCTATGGAAGTGATAATCCATCATTTTTAAAAATATGGAATTCCATTCTAGATGAGTGTTCGGCCAAATTAATGACATCTTTAGTAAACGAGAGGAAAAAGGAACTTGTTTCATTGGAGAGCGAAATGGGCAAAATAGAGGGCCTTTTATCTAAGTTTGATGAAAGTGAGGATTTCAAACGTGATATAACAGACCTCCAATCCAAACTAGATCTCCTGGAAAAAGACATAATCCAGAGAAAACAAAAAAAGTTTTCAAGAGACAAAAAAGATTATGTAAATGGACACATCCATATATGGCCCAACGAAATTAAAAATTCGGATCTGCCCTTCAGAAAAACCCGACATGATACCAACAATATACCTGTATGGGATAAACCGAGACGCAATTCCTACAGATCAAATGATAGGGAGTATAATTCCTACAGGTTAAATGATAGGGAAAACAACACGTACCGCCCTCGGTACAACCATCAAAACCAATATAATGATCTAAGACACCACTACCAAATGAGACCAAGAAGACAAGATTATAGAGATCATGAAGACAATAGAAATGATCGTAATTACAATAGATTCCAGAGAGGGAGAATACCCCCTCACAATGATCGCCTTCATCCTAATCGTAGAGATGGTTTCAGATCCCCCTCCCCACGCAGAAATCAGCACCAACATTTTTTAGAGGAAGGACGGGATACAGATCCCCCCCATCGCACAGTAAGAGAGGAACTTCATGTGAGACTCGATTCCCCACATGGTCTAAAACGCAGACTGAACGGAGATATCGAGGATCCAGAGGAGGAAAAAAACTCCCCCAAAAAGAAAAAAAATCTACCAATCCCACTGTCACAGGGACAGGAGTCATCAATCTCTCAACGAAAGAATTATCTCCAACAGAGAATGCGGTATTAAACAAAGGCCTCAAGTTCGCACCAGACAGTCACCTTAATCATTTTGACCTCTTCATCGACCTGAATAAGTACATCAGAAATCTCACTGTCCAGAGGCACTTTTTGAAAAATCCTTCCAAACCCATCAATACATCAGAAGATAAACCACTAGTAGCCCCCACATCACACTTTTATCCAGTGGAATCAAGAGGCAGCCACCTCGATATATTTTTCGAAGCAGTTAGAGATGACTTCAGATCCATCCAGCTTAAAAAACATTTCCCGAAGAACCTGAATGTCCAAGAAAGTAAGGCGGTTAAATCATTGGGGAAAGACAACAACATGATCATAAAATCAGCCGACAAAGGCGGAGCAGTGGTACTGCAAGACAAAGCCAGTTATCTCTCTGAAGCTGAAAAAATTCTTAATGACGACACCACATATATGAAATTACCATCCAACCCAACGATTGAATTCCAAAAGGATTTGGTCAATCTTCTATCCTCTGGCCTCCAAAAAGGTGTCATATGTCAGGAGGAGTTCGAGTATATGAACGTGAAACACCCAATTCTCCCGGTATTTTACCACATTCCAAAAGTTCATAAAGACCCAAGACATCCACCTGGACGCCCAATAATAGCAGGTGTCAACTCTTTAACCTCGAACTTATCGCACTACTTGGACTTGAAACTGCAGCCATATGTTCTACTTAATGAGTCTCACCTAAATGATAGTTCTTCAGTCCTATGTCTTCTAAAAGGAAAAATTTGGTCAAGAGATCACTGTTGGTTAACCATTGATGTACATGGGTTATATTCCTCAATACCACATGACAAAGGACTACAGTCAATAGACAAAATTCTACACGATGACCCCAAGAATTCCGACTCTGAAATTGCATTCCTCCTCAACAGTATAGAATATATACTGAAACATAATTTTTTCGAGTTCAATGGCGAATATTTCCTTCAACAACAGGGGACAGCCATGGGGACAAAATTTGCCCCAGCGTATGCGAATCTACACATGAAGGCTTGGGAAGAACGTTACATCTATGGTTCTAGGTTCGAAAATAACATCATTATGTATAAAAGATATATAGATGACCTGCTATTCATTTGGCACGGAGATGAATCCAGCATCCTTGAGTTTATCACATACATCCATGATAATGACCTCAATCTAAAATTTACATATAAAATCCATTCAACAAAAATGGATTTCCTCGATCTTGAACTGGAGGGGAAACCAGATGAGGAAATTATTACTCGAACACACTTTAAAACTGTCGATGCTAATAGTTTTATACCTTCTACAAGTTGCCACTACCCAGCCTGGAAGAATAGCGTTCCGTACGCACAATTCTTGAGGATCAAACGGAATTGCAGTGAGGAAAGTGAATATTGGTCCCAATCACAGCTCCTTGTAGATCGGTTCCTAGAAAGGGGGTACAAAACTGAATTTATAGAAGAAGCAAGGAAAAAAGCCTCACTGAAAGAAAGGAATGGTTTACTCATAAAAAACGACAGAGCCAAAAAAGATCTAAAGTGTAGACCTTTCGTCACCCAATTCAATTGCGAGAACCGGATCATCAAGAACATTCTAGAGAAACATTGGGGCACTCTACTCCGGGACCCAGTACTGGGGCAACATCTTCCCCCAAGACCTCATGTGGTATATCGCAAAGCCAAAAATCTTAAATCCATTCTGGCACCCAGTAAACTAAAACCGACCCCCGATCCAAATCCCCCAATTTCGCATTTTCTAAGCAAAAAACCAGGCACCACCCCCTGTAATAAGTGTATCTGCTGCCAATATCTGGATAAAGTCCAATTTCATCATACCCAGAACAATGGCAAAACATACAACATCAAAGAAGCTGTCACTTGTAATTCAGATCATGTGGTCTATATGATTACATGTAGCTGCAATTTAAATTATATAGGAAAGACCATCAGGCAAGCGAAGATACGCATTCAGGAACATGTAAGGAATATCAGGAATAAGATGAAGGTCCATAGTCTACCCCGCCATTATTTGGACAAACACAATGCAACCGTGACCAGAGACAACTTCAAATTCACCATTCTTGAAAGGGTACCTCTGAACCCCAGGGGAGGCAATAGAGACCACGAGCTGATTAAAAAAGAGAGCTATTGGATATATACCTTGAATTCCTTAGCCCCCAAAGGTCTCAATGAAGGTGTGGACATTGTGGCCTTTTTATAAACCCCATTAGATGCAGACAGTATCTTCATGCATATTATTAGGGTATGATACACCCCCCTACTCTTATTCTTTATATGTTAATTCTTATCTCTATTTTCTTAATTAATTGCAACTGCAACACTGGGGTCTCTATAGGCACAGTCATATTAATATGTTAACCCATTATGTCATGTATACACTCTTTTGGGTACAAAATTTATACGTTATTTCGTTCACAATATTTAAATTGTCTTGGACGATTTTTTTCTAGTTTTTTGATGTAATTATGATTAATTATTCTCTAGATGATACTCAATACTTGTTCAAAAATAACTGTCTTTGACGATCTTGACTCTTTTTGATGTAAATGTGACAGTAATCGATCTCTAGATGATATCTTATATATTTATAATTTTTTGATATCTATATGATATCTTATACATATAATAATTCTTTATACTCCAATTTTTTTCTCTAAAAATATTTTTTTTACACTACACATTCCCCTTCACGGGTTATTACATATAGGTTCATTAAGGAACCCCTTAGGGAACACTAATTTAAATTTAAGCTACCATCGATTGTATATACCCACATATGTATAGGTCATTATAAGTGGGAAGCACATATATATTTATTCACACGGACACTAATATTGTATTTAATAGCGGCCTTAGCAGTGGTCAGTACTATTTTGATTATTATTTTTTCAAGTTATGGAAGGCTATGCGCGTCACACTGAGCCATAGCTTTTTTTTTTTTTTTTTTTTTAATTATTATTTATTTATTTATTTATTATAATTTTTTTTTTTTTTTTTTTTTTTTTTAATTTATTATTTTTTTTTTTTTTTTTTTTTTTTTTTTTTTTTCACGGGTTTCACACTCCTGATATAAATATAAGTAGGAGGTTCATGTCTCCAATTAAGTTCCACATCTCAAAGGGTGGCTTTATAGCATTTTTTGAGACTTAGGATAATTGCACACACAGGAAGTAATGTAATCATGCTAGCCCCATAAATAACCTGAGAGGAGTTCAGGATTTCATTCAGCACTTTGGAATCCTGGTATCCACATCCGGTTTAGCTCCTGCTTGGTAAATGCCTGCTATCATTATGAATTCGAATGCTGTCACATATTTGAAAATCTTCTATGCATGTATTGAAAGGGGACAATATGTTTTTCATTTTATAGCCTGATTTTCCTGTTACCCTGTTTTGTGGAAACTTGGGGTAATCAATTCCCCCTAAAACCAACTCACCTGACTTGGAATACACTGAACAGCCAGTATTTATTGCTATACCTGATCATCAGGGGTATGTAATTACCAACACCTGTCTCGGTCAAAATTGAGGTTTACAATGCACCTTTACAGCAAGGCTATCATTTTTCTGCTTAGGATTGCGAGTTGATTCTTCATTTGGGAAATCTGGTCCCTTAATTGCAAGAATCCTATCCACGAAATTTGCTTTCGGTATGATTAATAATCCAAATTAATTACTCCTCACTGGGTTCTTATTCTTTCTTTTTCCTCCATTAATTATTGAATGGCAACACTACTGGTTTTAATCACCTTTTTTTCCTGAATAAGGTCCTTTTTCTATGCACTACAGTTTATGTATTGGTGGTCATATTGATTAGACCTCTCCTAAGAAAAATTATTCTTATTTAATGACCTCTCCTTCATCCTCCTCGTCCTTGATTTTTTCTCCTTCCCTTCATCATGCTCTTCTCGTTTTATATATATATATAAACATTTTTGTATTGTATTAATTTTATGTATGTGTAAAATCACACTGATTTTATTATGATTCACAGTGTGAAATCTGTCTGTACAAATCTGCTATAATGCCCCTGAGGAAGTCAAGTTTTTGACGAAACGCGTTGGGCTACCGACATCTTGCAGAAGACACTTTTGAATAAAAGTTGTTTTTTTAAAAACATTTTATTGTAACTCATTGAAGTATTATTTGTGATTGTAATTTGAGGCGCACTCTGAACTCCCTTCTATCTCATTTCTATTACTTTGGTTCCTGTCTAACAGAGGATCCCTCAGAGTTGCTGCCACTAGCAAACGTTAGCGCGGTCTGGGTACCTTTTTCTTTAATATATATATATATATAGCAGGCACAGCAGTGGCACTCCGGACGTCTGTAAATGATCAAGTCGACACACAGTTCAAGTGCAACGTTTCAACGCTTTATTTTGCGTTTTTATCAAGCCATGTTTAATGTGGTTACAAACAGGTTTATATAATACAAAGCACCATCCTCTTCCGCTCCAAGTCCAGCCTCTACTCATTAAGGCCAACTCGCCTTCACCTGATGCAGTGGGCTGGAGGTGTCCAAACAATGGGCCTTATTTTGGTTCATTCTTTCTGACAAAATCCTTCTTAGATGGACAAAACCATGTGCACTGCAGGGGGGGGCAGATGTAACATGTGCAGAGAGAATTAGATTTGGGTGAGTAATTTTGTTTCTGTGCAGGGAAAATACTGACTGCTTTATTTTTACACTGCAATATAGATCTCACTTTGAAGTAAAACCCCACCCAAATCTAATTCTCTCTGCACAAGTAACACCTGCCCCACCTGCAGTGCACATGGTTTTGCACATCTAAGAAGGATTTTGTCAGAAAGAATGAACCAAATAAGGCCCAATGTTATTGCACAAAGGTGTCATAAAGACAATTAAAGTGATATACGTGTTATTAAATATCTCAAACCCCCCTACACATACCAATATATGACATACATCATATCCAGTGGCGCCGGAACGGGGGGGGGGCGAGGGGGCAGCTTGCCCCCCCCAAAATTACTGAGGCGCTAAACCAGCTGTGCGGGCGGGCGGCTGATTAATCTTGATCCAGCCCCCGCCAGTCCGCCTATGTAAGCCCCAGGAGAGAAGGGGTTAATGGCAGAGCGGGGACGGAGAGAGGGAGGCTGAGCGGGGACGTCAGCGTGACCCCCGCCGACCTCCAGCAGCGTGAGGAGACGCGGCGCCGGGGACTGCCGCAGCCAGGTGACAGAGGGAGCGCGGAGAGGTCTGTGACCCCTGCCGACCTCCAGCAGTGTGAGGAGACGCGGCGCCGGGGACTGCCGCAGCCAGGTGACAGAGGGAG
This sequence comes from Crinia signifera, assembly GCF_055691185.1. Classification (NCBI taxonomy): domain Eukaryota; kingdom Metazoa; phylum Chordata; class Amphibia; order Anura; family Myobatrachidae; genus Crinia; species Crinia signifera. Next base: position 52,909,081 of record NC_139227.1, read on the forward strand.
CGCGGAGAGGTCTGTGACCCCCGCCGACCTCCAGCAGCGTGAGGAGACGCGGCGCCGGGGACTGCCGCAGCCAGGTGACAGAGGGAGCGCGGAGAGGTCTGTGACCCCCGCTGACCTCCCCGAGTATTAGCACCGCCGGCCACGCACTGAGAGGCGGCTAGGCTAGGCTGCCTTGTGTATAATGCCCACGCATATATGTATATGCCGCTGCCTTGTGTATAATGCCCACGTGTATATGCCGCTGCCCTGTGTATAATGCCCATGCGTAAATGCCGCTGCCCTGTGTATAATGCCCATGCGTAAATGCCGCTGCCTTGTGTATAATGCCCACGCATATATGCCGCTGCCTTGTGTATAATGCCCACGCATATATGCAGCTGCCCTGTGTATAATGCCCATGCATATATGCCGCTGCCCGGTGTATAATGCCCACGTGTATATGCCGCTGCCAGTGTGTATAGTGCCCGGGGGTAACATATAGCAATTTAGGGGCCGCCAAAAAGAGATTATATCTTGCCCCCCCCCACCTAAAAACGTTCCAGCGCCCCTGATCATATCACATAAGACAATATATACATATAATATACACACAGATATATCACTAATACAAAAATACATACAATATATACAAATGCGCAGTACATTGAAAAAATCCCTGTTGCGTCCACAATATTTTAAATAATTAGTTGCTTTATTCCTTATTTATTTACAATATTAAATGTTGCGTATACACAGTGTTTAATACAAACTAACTTTTGCTCATTCAATCAGAAATCAGGAAACTTAATATCAATTTTAAATATCAGATAATTACAAGAAACATTGCAGCCCTATTTGCTCATTTAGCCCTTTGGGCATCAATGTTTCTAACTTCATAATTGCAGGAGTTTCTTGGATCTATCTCCACCCCTTGATAGTGGGGGCACATGGTCTATTATTTTGTAGCGGAGTACAGCTAAATTGTGCTTTGCTTGTAAAAAATGCCGGGCTACTGGCTGTTCGCTGGTGCCCGACACTAAAGCTGCCTTAATAGCTGACCTGTGCTGTCCCATTCTCTCCTTGAATGTACAATCGTTTTTTCCGATGTACACCAAGGAGCATGGACATGTGATCATATAGATCACAAAGCGTGTACTGCAAGTGAGAAAATAACGAATATTGAACTTTTGTCCTGACCGTGGATGTGAAAATGTGTTGCCCGTCTGTAAATACCTGCAGGTCACACAATTGGGACAACGGAAGCACCCTGTTTTCGGTTTGCCCAAAAATGTTACCGTTTTTTTACTTCCCAACCCGGTTATGTCAGTTTTTACAATTAAATCTTTAAGATTCCTCCCCCTCTTGTAACAAGTCATTAATTTAGACCCCAACATCGGGCTCAAGTCTGTATCGGTCGATATAATCGGCCACAAGTTTTTAGCTTTTTTGTTAGCTTTATCACTAAGATGGTTATAGTTGGTGCACCATGTGAATCTATTTGAGATGTCATTCTTAACTTTTCCTTGTAACAATTCTTTTGGTGACAGAGATAGCGCCTTTGCTTTAGCTTGATCTAAAATTGGGCCTGAATAACCCCTATTCACAAATTTCTCGTACATGTTGTCCAATGCTGATATTGCCTCCTCTCTATCAGTAGAGACCCTTAATGCCCGCAGAAACTGTGAATAGGGGAGAGCATTTTTGAGGGGGGTTGGATGCCCACTAGAAGATAATAATAAATTATTACGATCGGTGGGCTTGGAATACAATGATGTTTTCATTTTATCTCCCACTTTTGTGATCTGTACATCAAGGAAATTAACACTTGTCGCACTAGTGGTAAAGGTGAATTTCACAGGACTTTCTGTTCGATTATGCCTATCAATGATTGCTGCAAATTCATCTGCAGACCCATGCCAGATAATTAGTAAATCATCAATAAAGCGCCAAAACGCCACTATTTTTGATGATATAGACACGTCATCAAAAAACACATCCTGTTCCACCATAAACATAAAAGCGTTGGCGTACGATGGGGCCACATTCGACCCCATCGCACACCCCCGCTGTTGTAGATAATACCCACCATCGTGTAAGAAATAATTACGGCGCAATACTAAATTTAATAACTCCAGGACAAAATTCACATCAGGACCAGTGTAATGTACATTATTCGTTATCAATAATTTTACTGCCTGCAAACCCATTTCATGAGGGATGCAGGTATACAAATTGACTACATCGACTGAACATAATAAATATGAATCCAACATCGGTGGTAGTTGTTTCAATTGTCCCAATAATGTGTACGTATCCTTTAAATAGGTAGGTCTAGCTTGAACACAAGGTTGTATGAGTGTATCAAGATATGTTGAAACTGGTTGTAAAAGTGACCCCCTGGCCGATATTATCGGTCTCCCCGGGGGTTTTTCACTATTTTTATATATTTTAGGAATCATATACATTAATGGTCTTATCGGGTGTTCTACTTTGAGTGCTTTTTCAATGGCTACACGAATAATACCATCAGACATAACAGTATGTATTAGACCATCAATTTCTCTTTTGAACAATAATGTCGGATCATTGTCCAATTTTCTGTATGTGTGACCATCAGACAGCTGTCTCTCCATCTCAGCCCTATAGTCATCCAAACGTTGGATCACTATAGAGCCCCCCTTGTCCGCCTGTCTGATAATCACATCATCCAGAGAGGACAATGTTTTCAATGCCAATCTTTCATTCACTGTTAGATTCCAGTGTTTGGGTTTGTGAGCAGACACTGGTTCCATTACGGCGTGGTCCAACATGTGCATGAAAGATTTAATGGATGCATTATAACTAACAGGTTCAAATGTTGATTTATTTTGCAACTTACGTAGCTGGGGTGGTATACATGATTCAGTAGACACTTTATCAGCAAAAAATTCTTTGACTTTTAAACTCCTGTCAAAACGATACATATCCACTTTCCAGTCTAGAGCATCAAAAGAAGGTGTCAGTACAAACGATAGTCCTTTCTGTAAAACGGACAGTTCATCCTCTGTAAACACTCAATCAGTTAGATCAAATATTAAGTCTTTTGCTGTCTTGGTGGTTTGTTGTACTTTCTATTGCTGTCTTTGATGCTGGCCGCCCCTTCGGGTGTACTTCGGGCGGGGGTGGACAGCTGGGCTCTTGTTTTTATGCCTAAAGGGACAAACTTTTTAGGAAACGACTTCTTGTTTCTAGCGGTATCACTCTCAATCCCGGTTGTATCATCATTTAGGTTGTTCTGTGGCCTCCTTGCATTTCTCCTGAAGAGTGGGCGTCGTTCTTGGTGTAAATTGGTTCCCGTCAACCAGCTGTACACCCTTTGTTGCTCGTAATCTAAATCAACCTTTTTGCGTTTTTCATTTTTGAATTTAATCAACTCATCTCTGTATTGCTCAACTTGTTTGGTTAATTTATCAAGCCAATCATTTTGTTTATCGGACACCAGTTTTTCCAAATGCTCTGCGTTAAATTGTTCAATCTTGTTTTTAGCAATGTCCATCTCTCTTCTGGACTCTTCGATTACAAGTAATAGCAGGTCATATGAGCATTTGTTTAAGATGGATGTCCATTTTTTGCAAAACTCAATGTTGAACTTCCCGATAGTGGGGACATTTTTTATACGGAAACCCCTAGGTAATCTTTTATCTTTGTAATACCTTGAAAGGGTGAGTCCATGATACAAATAATCCGTTTCCTTTTTCTTCAATTGAATTAACTCGTTGAATAAATCTTGTGGTGTGGACGCTGTAGTGGGTATAGCGATATCGTCCTCAAATAGTATGGCTTCCACTTCTGACTCCGAGAAGCTAAACATGGAACTTGGATCTAGCAATATTCTGTGCTGTAGTCCCTCCTCATTACTGGTAGCCATTTCTGTTAATCTTCACTGTGATGGTAGAGCCTCTAGGTAAGACAATGACCACAGCCCTCCACAGCAGATTTTAAACGTTGTACTGCGACTTGTTTTCCCTCTTGGGGCAAATGATGATTGTTAATAATTGCCTCCCGGTGCCTTACAAGTGTCGAATCCTGGTTCCTCACGCTGGTTATTCAGGCCCAATTTTTGATCAAGCTGAAGCAAAGGCGCTATCTCTGTCACCAAAAGAATTGTTACAAGGAAAAATTAAGAATGACATCTCAAATAGATTCACATGGTGCACCAACTATAACCATCTTAGTGATAAAGCTAACAAAAAAGCTAAAAACTTGTGGCCGATTATATCGGCAGATACAGACTTGAGCCCGATGTTGGGGTCTAAATTAATGACTTGTTACAAGAGGGGGAGGAATCTTAAAGATTTAATTGTAAAAACTGACATAACCGGGTTGGGAAGTAAAAAAACTGTAACATTTTTGGGCAAACCGAAAACAGGGTGCTTCCGTTGTCCCAATTGTGTGACCTGCAGGTATTTACAGACGGGCAACACATTTTCACATCCACGGTCAGGACAAAAATTCAATATTCGTTATTTTCTCACTTGCAGTACACGCTTTGTGATCTATATGATCACATGTCCATGCTCCTTGGTGTACATCGGAAAAACCGATTGTACATTCAAGGAGAGAATGGGACATATTTAATAACACGTATATCACTTTAATTGTCTTTATGACACCTTTGTGCAATAACATTGTTTGGACACCTCCAGCCTACTGCATCAGGTGAAGGCGAGTTGGCCTTAATGAGTAGAGGCTGGACTTGGAGCGGAAGAGGATGGTGCTTTGTATTATATAAACCTGTTTATAACCACATTAAACATGGCTTGATAAAAACGCAAAATAAAGCGTTGAAATGTTGCACTTGAACTGTGTGTCGACTTGATCATTTACAGACGTCCGGAGTGCCACTGCTGTGCCTGCTATATATATATATATATATATATATATATATATATATATACATACATACATACATACATACATACATACATACATACATACATACATACTCACACACATACTCACACACACACACACACACACACAGATGATGTACGTCAGAAGTAGTCAGAACAGAGGGTGCTATGTGTCGGAGGACAGAGTGACACAGAGAGGGCCCATACACACTAGGCCACCATGGCCGATATAGATATTATACATATATAGATGTACACACTGAGCAATATTGGTATAGACGTCCGGAGTGCCATTGCTGTGCCTGCTACATTTGAAGGTCAGATGTTGGTCTGAAGCTTCTTCAGGGGGCACCCGGCAAGCAATCAACACATCCCAGTGAGTGCCGACATACCGCACACCCACAGGAGTTGGATGCTCACTATTTTCATTCGTATTGTGTTAACCTCACACATGTGGAATTGACCCCTGTGGTTGAGCAGTTCATCTCAAGCTATTACCGGCAGAAATTGGGTTTTTTGAAGTCCTATACCTCTGCAGGACAGAGGTTTTACCTTAACTGAGGTGGTCAGTAATTTTTTACATTCATTATTTACTGTTGGAAGAAATCTATCTTCATGATGCAATTCAGATTGGATCCTTATTTACCCCTGATGAAGTCCTAAGGGACGAAACGCGTAGGGTTTTGTATCCTAAGAAGTCATTGTTAGGGACTCGGGAGATCTCGCCAACCCTAACTCCGTTGTCACCTATTGGAGTTGGCGGATGCGTGCTAAGCTAACCTTCACCAATAATAGCCGCGTTCGTGGGAGCCCGTTAGTCAGGCTCCCACCCCGATGCCACCTGGTCTTACTAGTGACAACGCAGCCGCCAAAGCCAGAGGTACACAAGGGGAAAGCTAACTAAGAAACAGGAGGCGAGAACTACCCTTGCCCTACGGAGGAGGGTGTCAGTAGATAACCCTCTACGCTGGAACCCCTTAGGCAAATGCTGTAGCCTATAGGTGTAACAATACACAATAGCTGATCCAATAAACCAAACTGACGGGTGTAACAATACACAGGATGGACCCAATAGGAAAAGCTGACAGGTGTAACAATACACAGTATGCTGACACAATACTATAAATTCTGACGGGTGTAACAATACACAAGATGAACCCAATAAGTTTAAACTGACAGGTGTAACAATACACAGTATGATGGTATAATAAGGAAATGATAAGCAATGAGACAGGGAGTGGGAAAACTCCCAACTTATCTGAGAACGGAGGAATCTGCAACCAACAAGGAACAAGGATCCTGGCGGCAGGCTGGAGCAAGGCCACTGGAGACAGGAACAAACGCTGTACAGAGACCTGGGACCGGAAACACTCAAAGACACGAAATCCAGAACTATAGCCGGCATCTGAGTGCGCTGGCTATGCAGTTTAAATAGCGCGCCAGAGTGCTAACCTGACGCTGCGTGTGACGTCACGTACACCCCTTCCTCCGTGCGGCCGCCAGGCGTCCCCCGTCGCCTAGGCAACCGCTGCGGCAGGGGAGGAAGGGGTTGTCTCCATGTTGCCGGGCGCTCGTCTCCGTCCGCCGGAAGTATCCGGCTGATGACGCAACGGCGTCCTGGCAACGCGGCAACCGCCGGGACCTCCGAGGAGACTGCCGGGCGAGCGCAGGTGCTGCCCGTGCAGCTCCTAACAGTACCCCCCCCCCCTTGAGGAGGGGTCACCGAACCCTTAGATCCGGGTTTGAACGGGAAAGTTTTAAAAAACTCTGCTTTGAGCCTGGGTGCATGTAAAAATCGCTCAGGTACCCAAGACCTCTCTTCTTCTCCGAAGCCCTTCCAATGGACCAAAAATTTGAGTTGACCCCGAACGACCTTCGAATCTAATATCTGTTCCACTATGAATTCCTTGTGGCCCTGAACGAGGACTGGTTTACGCTTCTGAGCAGGCCCTGATTGAGAAGCCATCGAGACTGGTTTGAGAAGAGAACAGTGGAAGACATTATTGATTTGCAGCGCTCTGGGGAGCTGCAATCTAAATGCCACCGGGTTAATCTGAGCAGTGATCAGAAATGGACCGATGAACCTAGGTCCCAATTTCGGGCATCTCTGACGAAGCTTGATGTGACGGGTTGACAACCACACCTTTTGCCCCACTCGGAATACACATGGTCTCCTATGTTTGTCAAAAAAAACTTTTGAACGTGCAGAAGATTGTCTCAGGGTAAAATGCACCTTTCGCCATGATCTCCTAAGGAGGGATACCGTGGAGAAGGGCGACCGAGAAGACTCCCTAGAAACAAAAAAGGAGTTGCACTTGGGATGGAACCCGTAATTGCACAAAAAAGGCGAACTCTTGGAAGCTACGTGGTAGGAGTTATTATAAGCAAACTCGGCCAGGGGTACCAGCTCAGCCCAATTGCTCTGACATTTGGAGACAAAACAGCGTAAATATTGTTCCAAGGCCTGATTGACCCTTTCGGTCTGTCCGTTGGACTGTGGGTGATATCCAGAAGAAAGACTGACCTGTATTCCTAACCCAGAACAAAAACTTCTCCAGAACCTGGCTACAAACTGCGACCCCCTGTCCGAAACTATATCCAAGGGAAGGCCGTGGAGTCTGAAAACATGAGTAATAAAGAGCTGTGCCAATTCTTTGGCTGTGGGAAGCTTACGCAAAGGTATAAAATGTGCCATCTTGCTAAAGCGGTCCACAGTGACCCAAATGGTGGTGAAGCGGGAAGATGGAGGAAGGTCGACAATAAAATCCATAGAAATATGGGACCATGGCCTGTCTGGAATGGACAATGGCAGGAGTGTACCCACTGGTGATAATCTGGAAGACTTATGTCGAGCACAAACAGGACAAGAAGAGATAAAATGAGTGACATCTTGTTTCATGGTGGGCCACCAAACAGCTCTGGACAAGTGTTTAAGGGTCTTAGTAACGCCAGTATGACCCGTGACCCTACTGGAATGGAAGTCCTTGAGGACCAATTCTCTAAGATGTTTCGGGACAAACAAGCGATTATGAGGAGTCCCCTGAGGGGCTGAAGGCTGGGAAGCCAGAACATGGGAGGCCAAATCCTGATTAAGACCAGCAAAAATGACAGAAGACGGGACAATGGGTGCCTCATCCAGTTCAGCACTCTGACAAGTCTGAAAACTACGAGATAGGGCATCAGCCTTGATATTCTTGGGCCCAGGTCTGAATGTAATGATAAACTGAAACCTGGTAAAAAACAATGCCCACCGAGCTTGTCGTGGGTTTAGCCGTTTGGCCGACTCAATGTAGGCTAAGTTTTTGTGGTCGGTGATCACGGTGATGACGTGTTTGGCCCCTTCAAGCCAATGACGCCATTCCTCGAAAGCCCACTTAATGGCCAACAATTCCCGATTACCGAGATCATAGTTCTTTTCGGCTGTGGAGAACTTACGGGAGAAGAAGGCGCACGGATGAATCTTCTGATCATGAATGTCCTTCTGGGAAAGGACAGCTCCGGCCCCTACATCCGAGGCGTCAACCTCCACAAGAAAAGGAATTCTGGGGTCTGGGTGATGTAAGACGGGAGCAGAACAAAAGGCTTTCTTTAATTTATGAAAAGATTCGATGGCCTGTGGGGACCAAACTTCCGGATTGGCTCCTTTGCGAGTCAATTCAACAATGGGGGCAACAATGTCAGAAAAAGAACGGATGAATCTCCGATAATAATTAGAGAATCCTAAAAATCTTTGGATCGCTTTGAGGTTGGTAGGACAAGCCCAAGACATGATGGCCTGAACCTTACTGGGGTCCATAGAAAAGCCCTTGGGGGAAATGACATAGCCCAGGAAAGAGACTTGAGAAATTTCGAACTCGCACTTTTCGAGCTTGGCGTATAGTTGATTCTCACGCAACTTCTGAAGAATCATGCGGACATGTTGCCGATGCTCAGGAAGTGACTTGGGAAAAATTAAAATGTCATCTAGGTAAACAACAGCAAATAACCCCAGGTAAGGCCGGAGGACCTCATTTATAAAATCCTGAAAGACCGCAGGAGCATTGGCCAAGCCAAACGGCATTACAAGATATTCGTAGTGGCCCGAGTGCGTATTAAAGGCCGTCTTCCACTCATCTCCTTTTCTAATCCTAATGAGGTTGTATGCTCCTCTAAGGTCGATTTTGGAAAAAACTCTTGCCTCCCGGATTTGGTCGAATAGAACAGAGATGAGCGGTAATGGGTAGGAATTTTTTATGGTAATTTTGTTCAAGGCCCGAAAATCTATACAGGGACGCAACGATCCGTCCTTTTTTTCTACAAAAAAAAACCCTGCGCCCACGGGCGACTTAGATGAACGAATGAACCCTTTTTCAAGACTCTCACTAATGTATGAATCCATGGCCTGGGATTCAGGTGCTGAAAGGGTGTATAGACGTCCCTTGGGCAATCTGGTATGGGGGACTAGGTCTATGGCACAATCAAAGGGGCGGTGAGGGGGCAACGTATCAGCTTCCTTTTTGGAAAACACATCGGCAAAATCTCTGTAGGGTACAGGTAGGGAAGAAGAAAAAACGGGAAGAACAAGACGAAGAGGAAGAGAGAGACAATGATCCGAACAGGAGGAGCCCCAACGTGTGATTTCTCCTGAGGTCCAATCAATACTGGGATTATGTTTTCTAAGCCATGGTAACCCCAGGACAAGTGGCGTGAGTGGACAGTGGAACAAAAAGAAGGAAATCTCTTCAGAATGAAGAGCCCCCACCGAAAGCTGAAGAGAAGGGGTGCATGCAGTAACACTGCCGTTGGAGAGTGACTGCCCATCAAGACCACAAACCGACAATGAATTGACCAGGGGAATGGGCTCGAGCCCCAACGAATGAACCAGACCCCTGTCAATAAAATTGCCGGCTGCGCCGCAATCAACAAAGGCAGTGGTACTGATGGTGTGGTTTTTACAGGAGAGAGAAACCTGAATAATTATCGAGTCTAGGGGAGAAAAACAAGATAGGCCCAAGTGAGTTTCCCCAAAAACACTTAGGCCCTGTCTTTTCCCGCCTTCAACGGGCAGACTACCGCACGGTGGCCCTGACCCCCACAATACAGACAGAGACCCTTCAGCCTCCTACGATTCTTTTCTGAGGCTGACAAACGCGTGGCCCCAATCTGCATGGGTTCGTCACACGAAACCTCCGAAGTCTCCCCCAGTGAGGATGAGGTAAATATCCCGGACTCCTTCTCTCTCTGACGCTCCCGAAACCTCCAATCTACCTTGATGGCTAATTCCATAATCTCATCAAGGGAGGTCGGGGCAGGGTAGTGAACCAATGCATCTTTTAGAGTTTCTGACAGACCAATTCTAAACTGACTGCAGAGTGCTGGGTCATTCCAACCCGAATCAATGGCCCACCTCCTAAACTGGGTACAATAAGCCTCAGCATTACCCTGACCCTGCCGTAGTGCCCTCAGGTTGGCTTCAGCTGAGGCAGCATGGTCCGGGTCATCGTACAGCAACCCCATGGCCGAAAAGAACGCATTCACAGAGGTAAGGGCCTCAGAGCCTGCGGGGAGGCCGAAAGCCCAGGTCTGTGGGTCCCCCTGTAATAGGGATATAACCATTCCCACCCGCTGGGATTCTAAGCCCGAGGAGGCCGGGCGAAGTTTGAAGTAAAGCTTACATGACTCCCTAAAATTAAAAAACAGGGAGCGCTCCCCGGAAAACCGGTCCGGGAGACTCAACTTGGGTTCAGGGTTTCTGGATGAGGACAAGACCCCTTGTACCCGTTCCTCTTGTGAGTTAACCCGGAGGGTCAATTTCTGGAGCTCCTGTGTCAGGGTATGCATCTGTCCTGCCAAGGCGTGACTGGCAGCCTGCTGGGCCGGATCCATGACAGCAGAACTAAAGCCAAGGAAGTAGTGGTGAAGTATGGGCCGGCTATAATGTTAGGGACTCGGGAGATCTCGCCAACCCTAACTCCGTTGTCACCTATTGGAGTTGGCGGATGCGTGCTAAGCTAACCTTCACCAATAATAGCCGCGTTCGTGGGAGCCCGTTAGTCAGGCTCCCACCCCGATGCCACCTGGTCTTACTAGTGACAACGCAGCCGCCAAAGCCAGAGGTACACAAGGGGAAAGCTAACTAAGAAACAGGAGGCGAGAACTACCCTTGCCCTACGGAGGAGGGTGTCAGTAGATAACCCTCTACGCTGGAACCCCTTAGGCAAATGCTGTAGCCTATAGGTGTAACAATACACAATAGCTGATCCAATAAACCAAACTGACGGGTGTAACAATACACAGGATGGACCCAATAGGAAAAGCTGACAGGTGTAACAATACACAGTATGCTGACACAATACTATAAATTCTGACGGGTGTAACAATACACAAGATGAACCCAATAAGTTTAAACTGACAGGTGTAACAATACACAGTATGATGGTATAATAAGGAAATGATAAGCAATGAGACAGGGAGTGGGAAAACTCCCAACTTATCTGAGAACGGAGGAATCTGCAACCAACAAGGAACAAGGATCCTGGAGGCAGGCTGGAGCAAGGCCACTGGAGACAGGAACAAACGCTGTACATAGACCTGGGACCGGAAACACTCAAAGACACGAAATCCAGAACTATAGCCGGCGTCTGAGTGCGCTGGCTATGCAGTTTAAATAGCGCGCCAGAGTGCTAACCTGACGCTGCGTGTGACGTCACGTACATCCCTTCCTCCGTGCGGCCGCCAGGCATCCCCCGTCGCCTAGGCAACTGCTGCGGCAGGGGAGGAAGGGGTTGTCTCCATGTTGCCGGGCGCCCGTCTCCGTCCGCCGGAAGTATCCGGCTGATGACGCGACGGCGTCCTGGCAACGCGGCAACTGCCGCCGACCTCCGAGGAGACTGCCGGGCGAGCGCAGGTGCTGCCCGTGCAGCTCCTAACAGTCATATACATCTTGAAATTGGATCTGTTGTCATTCATTTGAACAAAACTGTCATCTGAATTTGTAACCTGCATCAAATATTGTACAAACTCATTTTTTATTATTGTAAAGAAAATTGAAATAAATACAAATTTTATACACTAATGTATAACTATTGATGTACTAAAGTGGTGAAATAGACAGAGCGCACATCTATCTCTTCTTCTCTATCTTCTCCACCTGGTACCTATATTAACAGCTAGGTACGATAGAAGTGCTGCTCATAAACCAGCGCAGAAAAAGGACCACATTCCCCCCATTTTTCATATATAGGGCGGGGCTAGTGACGACAGCTTTCCTTGCACCCGGCTTCTCCTGCTCCATCCACGTTCACCTACACGCTGATACGCTGCTTGTCTTGGTGGCTAGCCGGCAGTCTGTTCGAGATCCAGCGGCGCCTTGGAAGGTGGTATGAGTTATTGCCTGGGAGTTTTATGTCAAACCTTGTGGTAACCAGCCCACAGCGGTTATCCGCCTGGTTCGAGTCTTTATTGATCTGTGTACCTGCACTTGTCTGTGTTTTAAAATAAATACGGTTTTACACTATGAGGCGCAGCTCTTCTTGTTTTTGAACAGATTACCCCTTTCACTCCCGGAGTCCGGAGTGCTTCTTGGAGGTTGCTGCAGTCTCACCACGGACTTAGTGTTTTCTACAATCAGTGGACTGTCTGATTGGTTACAGCTGGTGGTTGGCTATACACTAGCGCAGGTTTACCTATACCTTTGTGCTCATATATATATATATATATATATATATATATATATATATATATATTTACAACACACAAAATTCCTAGATTTGCGCTGATCCTGAATACCTAACGGTCGCTATAGCACTTGGCCCCCTACTAGTGAGGCCACACCAATTGAATACCACCACAATAGTGCTAATTAGCGCCCAGTAGTCACGCTAGTCTTTCCTATCTCTATACCATCCATAGACACTTTTTTAAAATGAAAAACATTTATTGTAAAACCACTTTAAAACGATTTTAAAACTGAGAAAACTGTGTAAACAAATCGTTTTAAAGTGGTTTTACAATAAATGTTTTTCATTTTAAAAATGTGTCTATGGATGGTCTAGAGATAGGAAAGACTAGTGTGACTACTGGGCGCTAATTAGCACTATTGTGGTGATATATATATATATATATATATTCATATTCAGATGGTACATTCTCCTAATGTCTCAGTTAGCTAATACATCCCAAGGTGAGGTGTTATAAAACCTTGAGCCCAACTGGATTTGTCTGCACACGCTGGCATGGTGTCATAGAACGTGCCATGCCCAGCTTGGCCCACCCTCGACTTTTTGAGAAGCCTCTCCTGGAGAAGCCCGGAGAGGACAGCCGGATCTTCAGGTCAGGGAGTGGGGACGGGGCTGATGACTGAAACCCAGCCCCCAATCCAGGCAAATGCCGCGATTCGCAGGTCCGCGAGTAGGGAACGGGGCTAAAATGACGCGGATGACGCGATTTGCGTAATTTTAGTCCTGCCCCTTGCCGCGGACCCGTGAAAAACTGGTAATTAGAGCGGTAAGAAAAGGGGGTGCGGGGGCTGCCAGGCAAAAGTGGGAGGATTGCCGAACTTCCCGGGGGGGCCGGGAGGGGGACCCAATTTTCGGGAGCCTCCCGGCAATTCCGGGAGGGTAGGCAAACCTGGGTTAGAATCACCTTTCATCATTAATGTATTTACTAGACAATAGGCCTGACTCACACCTGTTAGCGAGGCTGCAATTTTTGCAGATGGACATAAACATGCTGCACTGCAGGTGGGACAGTAACATATGTGAAAAGAATAATGGGGCCTACACATGGGGCAATTTTAGGGCATTTTCTAAGCGATCTCCGTAGATCCATGTGTAGTGGCAATAGCGATGCAAGGCCCTATCGCCTGGGAGGGGGTGGGGGGGCTGGACTCAGGCCTCCCCAACACGCCCAGGTACCAGCGCCACTGTCTATAAGCCCCTGCCAAAATCAAGGCACATGCATAACTACTGACCCAATGGGAAAAGTCATTCTGTGTCATGCTGTGTTCTGCCCATCACAAAGAATTGGTAACCTCATTAAGGCATGAGGAACACAGTGCCTCATATCTTAGTGATGTGACCAATTCCTAGTGTAGTGATAGGGCCTGATTCAGAAGCAGTTGTAATAACTACAACTGTCCTCTGTAACATGCCGTGTGCCGATCAGCCAGATCCCTCCTCACAATGCAAATGATAAATTTTGCACCCATTTCTCTATATATAACGAACTGCTCATATGTTAGCAGTAACCCCCTGGCTGCAAAGCTATTCTCCTAGCAGTCATGTTCAGGTCACAGCGGCCCGCCTCATAAATAAATTAATCTATATCAAGGGTTGTAACAAGGTACAGGTGGGAGACATTCTTCACAGGAAGAGGAGCAACAGAACATGAGGACATGCACTGACACTAGAGGGAGGAAGATTCAGGGGAAATCTGAAGCAGAATTACTTCACAGAAACAGTAGTAGATAAGTGGAATAGCCTCCCATCAGAGGTGGTAGAGGCAAATACAGTAGAGCAAATTAAACATGCTTGGGATAAGCATATTGATATCCTTACAAAGAAATAAGGATCAAATATGGTTTTACTAAGAATACGAATACTAATTTTCGTATTTGTATTCTTAGTACAAACAGTGGTGGATTCATTTTGTAGCTGAGGACCAGGGCTTTCCAACGAGCCCAGCCCCGTGTCTCTAGCCCCCTGGGAACTGGAGATATCGCCTGGCAAAGCTGTAACGTTTTTTCCCCATAGGATAATAGGGAACCCGCCAATTCCAACCCCCACCCGGTTCCGACGGCTGCCAGTTCCCTCCCTGGCATCAGAGAAGCTTGTGGTTGATCTCATTCAATTCCAAATCGCTGGGCCTTCAATATGATACCAGGCTGGTCCATATCGGTCAATCGGTTCCAGAGATATTGCGTGTAAACCGATTTGTTTATTTTTTAAATGTAATTTCATGGCTGTTCATGTTCTTTGAGGGCAGATTACTTTGGAACCAAACATTCCAGTTTCACTGGAACAAAATCATTCAAAGCCCATTCAAAAGTTCTTCAATATGATACTTGTCTCATGTAAATGGGTCAGTTGGTTCCGAAGATATAGCCAGTTAAATGAGATAACTGGTTAAAGGGGGGGATGGGTGGTTTTCTCTCCCCCTCACACCAGAAAATGCAGGGACTAGGCTGGTGTAAAAGGGGCCAACCTGGGAATGCATTTTCTGGTGTGAAAGGGGTATTATTTCAGCCAGGACCTGCAGTGCTCTGAATACAGCCAGGCTCTGCCACTGTCAGTGGCTATCACTTCTGCCTGGCGGTGGCTGTCCCCCATTTACCGTGAGCATGTATTCCCCCTTGGCAATGAGCATGTAATCCCACATGGCAACGAGCATGGAACCTCTGGCAATGAGCATGGAACCCTTGGCAATGAGCATGTAGATAAGCAGCACTTATGTAGCATCATTTTTAATAGGCATTATGGTGTTTGGCATAATACATAATGGACATAATGGTGTGTAATTTAACATGTAATGGACATTATGGTGTAAATGTTTAATGCGCGCCTTTGGTGGACAATGTCCCTGTTTATGAAGCGTCTTGTGAATTTTGGCTTAATCTGTGTGGCATTATGTGAATTCTGGCTCAATCCGTGTGGTATTATGTGAATTTTGGCTCAATCCATGTGGCCTTATGAGAATTTTGGCTCAATCCATGTGGCATTATGTGAATTTTGTCTCAATCCATTTGGCATTTTATGAATTTGGCTCAATCCATGTGTTATTATGTCAATTTTGGGTCAATCGGTGTGGCATTGTGAATTTTGACACAATCCATGTGGCATTATGTGAATTTTGGCTCAATTCGAGTGGCATATGTAAGGGGCAAGTATAATGGGGTCTAGTATTTTGTTGCATAATGTGTAGAAGTTGTTGTACACTACACTCAAGGACACACCCCCTGTTGAGTGGCCACACCCCCTTTTCCGGAGCGCGCCTTCGGCGAGCGCACAACTACGTCCTTCACTTTTGTCGCCATGGTGGGCCTGCGCACTTTAAATGCCAGGGCCTATTTTTAATCCCATTCCCACCCTCTCTCTGCCGCTCTCTTAGCATGTACACTGGCACCACTAACCCCCACCTAAACCCTCTTTTATCATGGTGCCCCCCTCCGAAAATACGGGGGACAAAATTAATAGGAGTCCCCCTTATTTTAAAATCCAACCCCAGGCCCAAGCAGCCATCAGGGTAATGTCATAGCTGGGGGACACTTATTACATAAGGACCCGTGGCCAAAACATTAACCCTACAGACCAGTCAGCCTGGGCAGGGGTCCAGAGGCTCCCGCATCATCGCTAGCAAAGTGGGCCGTCTGCTGGGTTTACCAGCAGGTCTAGCGATGATGGCTCATATTTGAGCCATCATCGCTAGGTGTGTACGGCAGCCGGGCTGAAAGATTTGAGACTTTCAGCCGGTCTCCTTTAGTGATGCAGGCAGGGACAGACAGCGGGGCAAGGTGAGCGGAAGGAGGCAGAACCGCACAGTGCAGTGCACATAGCATGTTACCCCTGGCACCATGCATGAAAACCCTAGCAATGAGCATGTAGGTAAGCGGCACTTATGTGGCATTATATATATATTGGACATTACTGTGTGTGGCATATGTGTGTGCATAATCCCCTGTCCCAGAAAAGCCATGCCTTACATTTTTCGCCGGCCAGCAATGTATATGTTACCGCCGCCACTGCCCCCCCCCCCCAATGTATATTTTGTTATGGCGTAACATTTACATTACTGTCACAAGTGAATCGATTTCTCCCTATGTGCACAGCTGCAAATAAAATGTTTGCCGTGCACATGGGTGGGATTTTGCTTGGTCAGGGCGGCGCGGGGTGGATTTTACCTGATTGATGGGCTCCGAATATATGCAGCCCAGCAATCAGTTCTGATTCAGGCACCAAGAACAGGAATGCACTGAATAAAATGGCACCTGCTCCCACCCTTGTAATTCAAACCCAGGCCATTATGTAAATAGCCTTATAATGAAAGATTTTCAGCAAAGTCTTTCGCCTCCTGAAAATCTCTTGCTCTTTGAGGAAAATAGTTCATTGTGTACGCACTACTTTGGTGACAGATATATCTATCAAAGATTTTGGCATAGTCTTTTGAAATCAAAATATTCTAGTGTGTGTATGGGCCTTAATACATACATAGCCCATACATACTGATACATACCTATCTTGAGCCCGTAGGTAGCTCCCCGTCCTTCGGTCCTGGTGTCCATTGTCCTGGGGTCCGAAGAAATCCATAGGGGGACCTGTGGAAGGAAATTATACTCACAGGGCTCCTCCAGCATAGATCTGGTCCTCTTCACTCCTGAAGTAGTCCAGCGTACTTGGCAAAAAAATTAATCGAAACACCAGCCCTTGAGCCTGGTGCTGGTTGTAAAAAATACAGGGAACCCCTGCTCGGTTTGTTCCCTGAGTTTTTACAACTAGGACCGGCTCTGTGCGGCTGGGGTTGGTTATGGCCATGAGAGGGGACCCCATGCCATTTTTTAAATGTATTTATTTTACTTTTTTTTTTTTACACTGAAGCCTGCACGGATCTGACTGATCCGTGCAGGCTTCTGCCAAATATGCCAGGAAAATGAAGTCCATTTTCCTGGTGTATCTGGCCGGCAATTGTCGGTCATTTACCGATAATTAGTGGCCGTATTTTAATACGGCCGCTTAGTAAATAAGGGATCACCATTCTTTTGAATGGTGATTCCTGACCTATTCTATCGATGGTGTATCCATTCATATTTGTAAATACAAATATGCGATCAATACGAATACAAATTGCCGTATTTTCGGGATATTAAATCCCGATAATACGAATGTGTAAAAAATAGGTGTATTTATGGATACGAATACACATATTTTTGACAAATTTCCTTTAGTAAATTTCCCCCCAACATGTTTAAAAAAGGGGCAAACTAGACGGGCCAAGTGGTTCTTATCTGCAGTCAAATTCTATGTTTCTATGTTTCAAATGGTCCACTTTTCTTATCAACTGTACCAAACACGGTACCAAACTTTTTTCTTTTGATCAAATGGTCCAGGCACGCCTGCATTGTCTGGCTCATGCCCCTGCAATGCCGAGCAACGCATCTTTCTCCATGCAACCAAAGTTTAAGTAGCTGCAAATACGTGCTTCAGTATTCGTGTATGCACAAATTCTCAACAAGAAAAAAAAAGCCAGATACAGATATTTGCACAGCTGCGTTCATGACTGAATTAGTCCCAGACAGAATTCTGATGAAAGTAAGTTGTACACAATGGGCGGTATTCAATGAGGCTGATTCGCCATGTTTTTATGGCGATTTTGTGCTGTAAGGCAACTAAACCGGTGAATCACCCTATTCAATGACCAGATGGCGAATACATTTCAAGGTTTTTTTCGCCATGATTCACCGAGTAGCAATCGCTATCTTTTTATGGTGAAGTGGAATGTGAACTTTTAAAATAAAGTGTTTTGTTTTTTACATTTGGTGTAAAAAAATCAGGAATTTTATTCTGAGGAGGGGCATGCTATTTTTGTTCATGTGCTGTAAGCACATGAATATATATTTAATTAAAAAATATATATATATATTATTATTTTATTTTTTTACACAGACCAGCCAGCAGGGGGCCGGAGCCGAACCGCTCATTAGATATTCATATATTTACTTTACCCGATCATTACATATGCACGATCGGGTGTAGTGAATATACCCGGTCCCCTGCTGGCACCCCCGGGGGGCAGCCTGTGCTGCCTGGCACCCGGGGAGCCCACCTCCCCCCAACAAACGTTCTGGGGCAGGCAGGGAGACTTCCATCTCCCTGCCTGCCACCGTCCTCAGGCTCCCTGCGGCGTCCGCCGCAGGAGCTCAAATTCGCCGGTCAGGGGCAGCGAGCCCCTGACTCATTGAATACCGGAGCCGGCGAGGCTCCGGAACGCAGCGAGCAGTGGCGAATGTGCAGCGAATCCTGCCCTTGCTGTTAACCCTTTGAGTGCCAGCATATCTGTGAGAGATGTTCAAAATATCCTAAAAATATTTGTTACATAAATTCAAATAAAATATGTTGTGTAAAAAAAAAATACATTGTATTCCCTGTATAAGGTAAGGTTACAGGTCATTAGGATGAATACAAATGTTTGCTTAATTTGTACACCTATTTTTGACAAAATTTGCTTGGCACTCAAAGGGTTAATAGCGCATGACCGAACTACATTTTTTAATGTACCCTCGTGCTGACGCCGCATTAGTACTGCACCTTTAGCATTTGGGTAAGATCTCAGACCCTTCACAGTGGGGGAATGACAAGTGCTGGTTATTTCACATACAGTATATAGATTGTTATATGCTAATGATGAGATTCAGCACAGACACAGCAGCATCTGTCTGTAGCAGACACATTTAAGAAACTGTAAAAACACAAAAACTATACAAAGGGTAAATGCACCATATTAATCCTGATCCTTCTCCGCCTGCCACTCACTTTCTCATAT
This sequence comes from Crinia signifera, assembly GCF_055691185.1. Taxonomy (NCBI): domain Eukaryota; kingdom Metazoa; phylum Chordata; class Amphibia; order Anura; family Myobatrachidae; genus Crinia; species Crinia signifera. The sequence goes on from NC_139227.1 coordinate 52,928,463, forward strand.
TACTACAGACTGTCAAAAGTAGCGGATATTACTGTGTGTCATAAGCTGAAGTACAAACACAAACTAACCAATACTTCTATGCAGGTGATCTGAGGTCTATAAGTAACCGACTGGATTCCGCAACTGGTGACGTAGAGAAGATCAAAGAATTTTGTAAGTGTAACTGATTACAAAACTATTCTTGTAATGTAACACTGAGGACAGACCAGGGTGAGATCAGTAGAATTGTCCAGTAATGTTACCTCTATCCCCACTTACCTATTTCCAGTGGTGTAAGTAGACATTCGTTCTTAGTGGCACTGATAGCTGAAAAAGTGTTGTCACATGAAACTAGGGAAGTGGCAACATGGCGATGGGGGAGTGGATACAATATGCCACACTCCGTAATGCCCTTTACACCTGCCATGCACCATAATGCCCATTACACATTATGCCACACACCGTAATGCCCAGAGACGTAACTAGAAGTCGGTGGGCCCCATAGCAAAATCTTGAATGCCCCAAACCCCCCCCCCCCATCCCATTGTCACTGCAATTCACCTTAGAGGCAGGAGAGAGAGGGGACCTTGAGAGCAAAAAAAGGGTGGCAGGGGGAGAGAAAAAGAGTAGCGAGTTAGAGAGAGGGAGAGAGAGGGAGAAGGAGGGAGCAGAAGATACACTACTTGATTACAGGACAGGGGTGGAGGCGTTGATGCACAGACAGATTGACGGGAGGGCAGGATGGGGCATAAATGAATAGAAGGACCCACGGGAGTAAGGGAGCACAGACCAACAGACAAATGGATGGGAGAGGACACAGATAGACAGAAGGGGGGCATAGATGGGAGGGGTATAGATGGACAGATGCTGGGGGCACACATTGAAAAAAAGGGCATAGATAGACGAATGGACAAGCAAGGGCACATACAGATGGACAGAACGGAGGGAGTTGGCTTATATGGACAGATGGAAGGGTGCATAGATAGACATAAGGGAGGGGCATAGATGGGAGAGGCAAAGATGGACATACAGGAGGAGCAAAGACAAATGGAAGGGGTTTGAAGGGGTATAGATGGACAGGGGTATAGATGGACAGATGCGAGGGGCAAACATTCAATGGAGGGGAATAGATAGACAGATGGACAGGCAAGGGCATAGACGGATGGACAGAAGGGAGACAGAGCACCATATGGGGTTACAGACAGACTGATGGCAGGGGGCACAGATGGGCAGATGGGAGGGTGCATTGATGGACAAACAGAGGGGCAGGAGGGGGCATAGAAGGACATGCAGACTCATGAGAGTGAGGGGACATAGACGTATGCTGTATTATAAATTTATTTGTACCTCTTTATATATTTTATGTTAATCACCCCACCACTTATATGCTTGTTCCTTTCAATTATATCCCCCTCAATCCCACCCCTTTTACAATATATACATACTTTATATACCAAATACCCCCCCTCCTCATGAATATTAAATGATTATTAATCGGATGCCATTTATTAAAACTCACTTTTTGTTGCTGGAAATCCAGGAAAACAGATCACATGGCAACCACATGTGTTTTGCATGCAGCGCTGTCTGCTTACTGAGGCTGGAACCTGCCAAGTCAGACAGGACCATAGGACTTGGAGCCGGTGACAGCCTGAGGCAGTTCCCGATCACCAGCTGGAGGAGGAGCCTTCTCCTGACTTGTTCATACCCCCACTATCCACGTCGGCGTGGAGTTGTTTTATAAAGTGTGGCGAGCGCAGCGAGCCACCGAGCCCGAAGCGTGGCGAGCAGACGCGGAATACATGTGAAGTCATCCGCATCCCCTCGCGGGGCTCCTTACACTTTAGAAAATCAACTCCATGCCGACGCGTTGCGCGTCCTCCCGACTTGTTCATATCCCTACTATCCACGTCGGCATGGAGTTGATTTTCTAAAGTGTGACGAACCCCGTGAGGGGATGCGGATTACTTCACATGTATTCCGCGTCTGCTCGCCACGCTTCGGGCTCACTGCGCTCGCCAAACTTTGTAAAATCGACTCCACGCCGACATGGATAGTGGAGGTATGAACAAGTCAGAAGGACGCGTAACGCATCTGCTCACCCCACTTCGGGCTGCCGTGGATAGTGGTGGTGTTTCAGGAACACATTCACACCAGCCATATCATACATCTGAGACAGTGATGACAACATGTGTTAACTGTTAACTGGATTTAGTTAATAATAAAGAACAAAAAAATCAACTTAACAAAGTACAATAATATCAAATTCTAAAGACCAAAGAAAATAATAAAACAGTTATTCTTCTGATTGTGCATTCACAGAAACTGCAGCAGCAGAAGTGGATGCAGTTGTGTCTGCATCTGTGTCGTTATCTGATTTGTCAGTCTGTGGGAGCAGAGTTAAGGCATAAAGAATACGCTGGAAAGCGTTTTCTGCACCGAGAGTTTTGCCACATAAATTCCGGTAGGAGTCCAGATTCTGGCGCGCAGTGCCCTTTGCCTTTTGTTGCGCCACTTACACGATCCCCAAAGGCATTCAATATTTTGGGTGTGAACCCCGGTGTTCGGATCAACAAAATTGTAGCAGTGGTTCACCCGTGCATTGTGGTACCCTGCCTGCTCCAGCTGCTCGGTCTTATATGCACGCCAGCAATCCGAGTATATAGTTGTCCCCGGTGCCATATATTTGTTTATGGCGGCCATCAGGGTGCTGACGTCAAGTCTGTCAACAGGCGTAACAAAACAGTCACCGGTGTCTCTGGATATGCCTCCAAACAGCCATTGTTGAGGCAGCATGCGTCCAACATTACTTTTCCTCTGTACAAAGAGGCTCTCATCCACCTCAACTATGTGTCCTGGACCGCCAATCCGGCGTTGGGGCTGCGACATTAAGTCCACGGTGCAGCCCTCCCGCATCAGGTTATTGTATAGCACACTGGTTTTATTTGACAACTTCAGTTGTCGCTCACAGAAGGATATGCTTGTGAGCTCCTCCGCGTATGAATAAATGAAACGTTTGAGGGTCAGAAATGGCATACGGCACCCCGGGAACCAATGTGCCGCACGGAGACTGACCTTCTTATGAAAGGTTTTAATATGGCAGCGCCACATGCACTACTAACACAGTTCCTCTGTCTGCGGCAGGTTAAACATTGTGACAGGTTCTGCAGCCATTAAGCAGTCACTTCACCTTCACCTCTGACTGACTACGGTAACTGTGTAACGCTGACTGACTACGCTGGCCGCGGGAACAGTACACCGAATCTGACAGGGACGCTGACTATGCTGGCCGCAGGAACACTACGCCGAATCTGACAGATATGCTGACTACACTGGGCACACGAACACTACGCTGATTCTGACAGCGCTGCTACGCTAACTACATAACGGGCGATGTGATAACACACAAGTACCTATAAAACACTAATAAATAAATAATTCTTATTTAAGAGGGTGCGGTGGGATTGCTTCGTGGCCTGCCCAAACTGCTGGGCCCCATAGCAGCTGCACCCCCTGCACCCTCTATAGTTACGCCACTGGTAATGCCCATTATTCATTATGCCACACACCATAATGCCCATTACACATTATACCACACACTGTAATGCCTATTATATATTATACCACACACTGTAATGCCCATTACACATTATGCCACACACCGAAATGCTCATTAAACATTATACCACACACCCTAATGCCAGTAAATATTAGGCCTCACAGTAAGGCTTCTGATTACTGATTCATGGCAAAAGATCATTTAGTCAGGTGCAGGAGGCTGATGTCACTCAGACCATAAGGAACATCTGAGATGAGACCAGCAGCAGATCAGTCAGATGCAGGAGGTTTAATTCACCCAGACCATATGGAACATCTGAGGAGAGACTGCAGCAACAGGTCAGTCAGGTTCAGGAGTGTGATGTCACCCAGACCATAAGCATGTCTGGGTGCCATCAGTAGGTACGCAATGAAATGTCCATCATATAATCACATCAGCGAAAATGTTTTACAACTAAAAACCATTAATTTCATTCATGAAATCTATTTACTACTTGGTTTTACTATATAACAGCCGAAACAGCAACATAACGGCGATCCTGGCGAATATCCATGGTTGGACAATTCCCATTGTGTAATGATTTTGGTTTTCTGCTTCCATAGTAGAGGCCCGCATTCTAAGACCATGGGAGATTAAAGAAATTCGAGCTACAGATTTGGAACGTGGAGACTTATTGGAAGAACAAGGTCTGAATGACAGCCATAGTCTGTACTTGGGAAAGTACCACAAGAGTCCAGTGGTGATCAAAGTATTAAAGGGCCAGCTGAGCAGAGACGATGAGTGAGTCACCCTGTGTCTTTTCATGGTACACAAGATACGTTCTGTACCATATGACATATATCCTTTATCTAAAGCAATGTCATTCAGATGTCTGTCATTTCACAGCTATATAAGGCAAACATTCCATTCCGAGAGTAAGACCATGAAGAAATACGAAAGTCCAAACATTTTACGTCTTTACGGCATCTGCATTGATAATTCAAGTGAGAGGAACCTGTTGACCATCTACATCTATTCTATGTGTGTGTCTTATCCTGTTTCAAATTATTGATTCCTACACATCTCTCTGAGAACTCTTTCCTGGTTTCTTTATTTTCCCTTCTCTCCTGTTTGTCAGGTGCAGAACCCTGTTACTCTGTCCTGGTCTCCTGTCCTAATTCTCCCTTCTCTCCCCTGTGCCAGGTGCAGCAGAACCCTATTACTCTCTTTCCTGGTCTCCTGTCTCTGGTTCCCGTCCTCATTCTCCCATCTTTCCTGTGTGTCGGGTGCAGAACGCGGTTACTCTCTGTCCTGGTCTCCTGTCTCTGGTTCCCGTCCTCATTCTCCCTTTTCTCCTGTGTGTCAGGTGCAGAACATTGTTACTCTCTGTCCTGGTCTCCTGTCTCTGGTTCCCGTCCTCATTCTCCCTTCTTTCCTGTGTGTCGGGTGCAGAACGCGATTACTCTCTGTCCTGGTATCCTATCTCTGGTTCCTGTCCTCATTCTCCGTTCTCTGCTGTGTGCCAGGTGCAGCAGAACCCTGTTACTCTCTGTCCTGGTCTCCTGTATCTGGTTCCTATCCTCATTCTCCCTTCTCTCCTGTTTGTCTGGTGCAGAATACTGTTAGTCTCTGTCCTGGTCTCCTGTCTCTGGTTCCTGTCCTCATTCTGCCACCTCTCCTGTGCATCAGGAACAGAACATGGTTACTCTCGCTCCTTGTCTCCTGTCTCTGGTTCCCATCCTCATTGTCCCTTCTCTCCCATGTGTCAGGCATGGAACCCTGCTACTCTCTGATAATAGAGTACTGCCAAAAAGGAACCCTGAGAGAACTGCTGAAAAGAAAGCGTGACCTGTCATGGGAGCGGAGAGTACTGATGGCACTGGACGCTGCTAGAGCTTTATACAGGTTCTATATTTATCTGTAATCTGCATATCACAATCACAGCTAAGTCAGGATCCCAGCAATGAATGGTTGCCAGGCTTAAGAGTACAAAACAAGTTATGTTAATCAAAATCAGTCAGTTTTATAACCATCAATTGTTGCGATGTGTGCATACACAGGAGCTTCACACATACACTGAGCTGTGGACACCACTTTTGTGTGTCCGCAGCTGAATGTCACACTCAGCCAGCCCCCGATGGTTTATGACCCTCAAAATCTTGCCTGAGGAATGACCCTCCCAGACCTGACACCTATACCATGAAGCTTGTAAACTAGCCCAGCTAAAATCTTTCTTCGAACCGCAATCAGAATCTCGGTGGGTAGACCTTGAGAAATCGCATGCCCCGACTTCAATAGACGATCTATTTAGATTGCCCAAACAACTCCGCCCTGATCTCTCCTCGCTTCTCCCAACTACTAAGGCCTCCATCTCAACCTGGGACTCCCTGAACTCTAGACTCCCACATCCCATATCTCAACTCCCACTAATTTCATTAAAATCAATTTCAAAACTAATACCCAATCTACACCTGGCTAGATGGATTACTTTAGGTATAACTAAGTTGGGAGATATTTTGGAAGGCCAGTGCGTTCTCCCCTTCTCTACTCTCCAGCAGAGATTCTCTCTTCCTAAACCCGAACTACTGCATTACTTTCAAATCTGCCATTGGTGGAATACTGCCCCTACTCTCATTAATACACCTGGTAACTTTGACTCACGTATCTACTCCCGCCTTAACCTACCAAACACCAAAGGGGATGTTACATTTTGGTACAAATTATTGCAAGACATTCCGAATTCCCCTAAATCAAATGCACAGACTAAGTGGGAAGCTGACCTGGGTATAGCCCTGTCAGATGCTCAATGGAGCAAAATCTTTCTCTCTTCCTATACCATGTCAAAGTGTATAAACCATACAGAGATGCACATTAAGCTGATACACAGATTATACTTAACCCCAGCTAGACTTCTGGCCCTCATGTTCCAAATTTTGCTGGAGACAATGTGGTAACATAGGCCATATATATCACATATTCTGGTCCTGCCCCCTCCTTACCGTGTTTTGGAAGGATGTATTTGACTTAGCAAATCAGGTCCTAGATACAGCAATAATGCCCGCTCCTCTAATAGCTTTATTCAATATCTTCCCTGACATGGTCGCACCCAATAAACGCTATGTTCTAGGCCACATATTTATTGCGGCTCGCGCAGCCCTGGCCCAGTGTTGGAAACAACCCACCCCTCCCCCACTTTCAAAAGTGATTCAGAAACTCAATTTTAACCACACCATGGAAACGCAATATTCCTCTGACTCCAGCTCTACACCTTCTTTCATAGCTCGTTGGTTGTCTTGGCATGTATATCTCACTGTTGGAGTGGGTACATCGCACGCTCCCAAATCACCCCAAAGCGACCCCCTTCAATTTAGCCTTAACGAGACGCAGGACGCCTCTACAAACTCTCCATGATCCCTTATTCCCTTTACTAGGATCTACTTGTGTTTATTGCAATAGTGTTATTTGCCTTACTACTCCGTTAAATTTGTTTAGACCCGATAGATTTAACCTACATCATTACTATGGTTGATATTTTACCTGTTGTACCTGTTTAGGTTTACTAAATTCTCAATATGTGCTGTTGACGATAATTACTGTCTATGTATGTACAGAGTCTATGTATCCCCCCCCCTCCTTTTTCCCCTTTTTCTGTATTGTGTAACCCCCCACCTAAAATTTAAATATTTCTCAATAAAATATTGATGTTAAAAAAAAAAAAATCTTGCCTGAGATGGACAAGTCTCCTGTAGATCACAGTGTTATATTTAAGTAATTTGTAATCATGTTCTTCATATACAGGTTACATCAGTCGGAGCTGGAAACCATCCTGCATGGGAGTCTGAGCAGCGCTAAGTTCTGGGTGGATGGGACGTACGTTCTTAAGGTATCTTCATATGCTTATTTCCAAGAAGTTCTAATTTGTTGTCAATGTTTATGTTTCCATGCAATGAAGGAGGGAATCTATGACCGTCAGGGAGTTGTGCTGGGAGCGGGTTACTGACAGATGGAAGGTGCTGGCTCTGCTTTGACATGTTAAGGTTTAGGAAGCACTTGGAACATCCATATACAAATAGCAGAGTGACACTTGATCACATTAATTAGGACAGAAGGGGCAGATTCATGAGATCTGGGTCCTGTCAGCCTGGTGGCCCAATTTACTCATCAGGAGGAGAGGTGCGGAGAAATAACAGCAGAGGTCCTACAGATAGTGAGAGGGAAGGATGAGACGCTGAAGGGAATAGGATGAAGGGGTCAGGCTGTGAGTGATGAGCACACAAAGACGGCTACTCAGCAATGTTAAGTCCATGCATTGTAAATGATTGCGGCTTAAAAAAAACCCTCAAAACATCCCAAATCTGCCAGTATCTTGCACCTCCGGCAAACTCTGACCCTATTACATATGCCCCCAGGTTTGAGCTTCACAGGATCTGGCCAATAGGGGATTCCCTCTTACTATCCGTAATGGCTGTTACTGACTCCACCCAATGTGCAGTGGGCGGGTACATTGCAGTTACCACCAGGTTCCGTGATCGGCCTTAAAACTGCTTTACTGTTCAGGCTCCTACCACCAGCACCTGAATACTGCTTACTGTTGTGTATGAGTAGCCACCCTGCTGCCACACCACCTGACTGATTCTAGTAGTTGACCTCCACCAGTCACAGACCATAGGCCCTGCACATTAGCTTGCTGAGGGTGATGCTGGGCTGACTCCACTACAGTGGGAAACAGAATAACATTTTGCTCAATTCTGTGGTTGTAGGATCTGGATGAGCTCATTGTAAAGGCAAGATGTTTGTTGCTCAAAAAAGTCCTACAAATGCTCATCCCTTTATCAAAGGGAGAAAGCATACAGATGTTACAGTAGATGTACATGTTCTGGGACTCACTGGCCTCCTTTTTATCTCAATCCAACACACGCAGCCATGGCTCTATTTCATTAATCAGGCTACCTTACAAAATAGAAATAAATACACATTACATTGCAAAGAGTCAAATAACTGTATAAAGGCACATATATTATAACTTATTCCCCAAAATCCGACTTGTTCATACTTAACTATCCCAGTGGGCATAGAGGGAGAATATAATAACAGTGCAAGAAGCATGGCAAGCGCACAAAAAGTATCCGCACCCCATTCAGACACCCCAATGCACTGATTGGGATGAAACCAATCCTGGTATGCAGCAACCTCCTTCGGCAGTGCAGGCGTGGAAGCAATCAAACCCCCTCCCCCCCAACACCCAGTCCCCCCCCCCCCCGTCCCCCCCCCCCCCCCCCCGATCTACTCCTGGAAATGCTTTTTTAGATCATGCAACCCAGTATCTGGGCCTGGCCATGTACTACAGCCCTGAGCTTGAAAATATTCCAATTACAATAATTGGCAGATTATATTATTCCTCAAATGCACACATCAAGAGAAACAAAATGGCACCTTCATTTTTAAGGGCAGAATACTGTTAATAATCCAGACCTGATTCAGCAGTGGGCGCAGTTGGCCTATCATACATTACAGTCGAATGTGAACATATTCTGTTGTATAAACATCTTACCCCATGTCCTATCGCCTGTTTTTTGGCCCCTGGAGAGAAGGCCTAAAAGGATTAAGATTCACGTCTGGTGAAGACATCAGTGCATCCATGGCTCGCAGCTCATCCTAAAACCTTCTTTAATGAGGGAATACATACGCTTGCTGACAAATGGACAAAGGGGGGTTATTGTGGTTGATTTGCAAGGCTGCAAATGCACAGCCTTGCGAGTCCACCAAATTGCCCCCCCCCCCAGAACGCCCAGGGTTCTCATGGGAACGCACATGAAATGCTAGGCGCTGCCATATGTAAATGGCCCTGCTCGATGCCCCCCCACCCTGCAATGTTGGGTGCATCTTGGGATGCGCAGAAATGTGAAGGGGCCGATGCAACACACCAGAATACGGTCCAAAGTGGAAGTTAATTAAAATAAATGATACAGACAGTGTATAATACCCTCATATATTAATACGCCTGCCCCATATTCTCTGCACAGTTGTCGGGTTTTGAGCTTTCGAAGACTGAATCATCTATGAGAAGAAATCCCGTACAAAGAAGCACAGAGAACAGCGACCTGGTGTACATAGCTCCGGAAACCTGGCAGGATATCAATGCATACAGCAAACGCAGCGAGATTTACAGGTCAGCGACACCTCACATTTGTTGCAGATTCACGATACAGCAATATAATGCAGAGATGTGTATGTGATTATAGACAGACTGGGACAGAATCTCATACGGTATCTGCATTTTGAGCTAACATGTGTCTAGAGTCAATAGCCAGAAGGGAGCAGATTGTGAGCAGAACTGGTTTTCTGCTGTAGATGCCCAGTTACCGTATAACAGAAGCAGGCAGCACTGCTGGTGGCACGTCCCCGGCGTGGCCCTCACAGGTCTGCTAATGAGCACCCATATAACTACTGTGTAGTTTGAGGTATAAGTCAAGGTTTTGCCTTACAAGTAAACTGAGGCCTTAAATATAATATAGGTTACCTATAGGCCAGATATTGCCATGTAAAACCACTGGCCTGTTACTGTAACATCTACACTAAAGGGAGTAAAGGTAGAAAGCAGTTACGCCAAAGGCATCTCCTTCGTTCACAAAGCTACCTTGCAGGCATCGGTACTTGTGGATTATCACGGCTCCCATCGCATGCCATATATAGTGGCATGCGATGCGATTTTTACAGTTTTTGCCGTTTTTTGTCAAAATCGCATCGCATGCGATCGCATCGCATGCGATTGCATATGATTTTGCACTGAAAAGCATCCAAATGCATTAGAATTAGTATTAAACATGTTCAATGGCCCCCAAATGGCATTTTTGAGGCTGTACCACCCCCACTATCAAACCGAACCCGAAGCGTGGCGAGCGGCGGCGGTACGCGTCCTACGACCTTTTTATACCCCCACTATCCACGTCGGCGTGAGTTGAGAATAGAAAGTGTGGCAAGCACAGCGAGCCACTGAGCCCGAAGCGTGGCGAGCGGACGCGGACACCTGTGAAGCCTGTGAGGGGACGCGGATACCTCGCGGGGCTCGCTGCGCTCGCCACGCTTCGGGCTCGGTGGCTCGCCACACTTTCTAGTCTCAACTCCACGCCGACGTGGATAGTGGGGGTATGAAAAGGTCGTAGGACGCGTACCGCCGCCCTGCGCGGGCTCGCTTCGGGTTCGCGTTGATAGTGGGGGTGGTACAGCCTCAAAAATGCCATTTGGGGGCCATTGAACATGTTTCATACTAATTTCAATGCATTTGGATGCTTTTCAGTGAAAAATCGTATGCGATCGCATGCAATGCGATTTTTTTCGCATACGATGGCCATCTTGGGAGCCGTGATAATCCACAAGTACCCAGGCATCACCTAGGTTACTTCAGAAGCGAAGCCTCCATTCCCATAGTTACCTTGCAGATGTTGATTCTGTTCCTGGAGTTACCTCAAAGGAGTGGCCTCTGGTCCTGGAGTTACCTCGCAGGCATGGCTTAGGTATGGATTCACTTACCAGATTTAATTTGCAGGTACAGAGGGTTTAGCTAGCGCTCAGTTACCTTGTGAGCGAAGGGGCTGCAGAGTATTGAGCTGTCCAAGCTCACAAGAATTTAGTGATAAAGATGGGGTATACAATGCGCTCACCTCCTAACAAGCTTCTGTTGGTGCACAGAAGATTGCTCTTAGTGGTGTAAAACAATGTTAAATGGCAACAGTATCAGGATGTGCTGTAGATGGTGACAATAATGATAGGTCTGAGAGATAATATAAAAGCACAGTTGCTTTATTGAATAATATTAGTCCCGGTCCCACCGGCGTGGGTTCTTATTCACTGAAGGGGAGGGCAGAGGAATGGCAGCATGGGGGGGGGGGGTTTCTGTGCTGGTCTGTAACTGTGTGGGGTAAGATGGTCCGCAAGTGCAGACGGGAGGGAGAGTCAATTAATGAAGAAACGTGGCACAGGGGGTGGTGCGAGGGGCTGGCGTCCCATCCCCCCGCAGTGCACCTCTCACCTGTGTCTATGGGGTCGTCACGGACGGTCCCACGGTGTTCTGAGCAAGTATCCTATCTCTCAGACCCATCATTATTGTCACCATCTACAGCACATCCTGATACTGTTGCCATTTAACATTGTTTTACACCACTAAGAGCAATCTTCTGTGCACCAACAGAAGCTTGTTAGGAGATTTAATTTGCAGACATGACCACCATTCCCAGAGTTATTGCACCGGTGTGGCCTCTGTTCTCAGAGTAGCCTCACAGTCTGTTACCAAAGTTACTTTGCAGGTATTGCCTCAGGTTCAAAGAGTTACCTCATAGGCGTGGCTTCCGTCCTCAGCATTACCTCATAGGCGTGGCTCCAGTTCCTCAGTTATATCATAGACGTGGCTTCCATTCTACAGTTACCTGGTAGGCGTGGCTTCCATTCCCTAGTGTGTCCCCATAATAGTGGCTTCCATTCCTCAGAGTTACCTCGTAGCTGTGGCTTCTGTTCCCTAGTGTGTCCTCGTAATAGTGGTTTCCGTTCCTCAGAGTGTCAGGACTCTGTAGGAGGTCAGCAGACCTGCTCCCTAACTCTGTTGCCCCAACCTGAAGTCCACAAATATGTGCGGAGCAAAACAATATGCAACAATGCACAGTGGTGGAATATAAAAATACAAAAGGCAACAATGCTCAAAGGGTGGTACGAGATAATAACCAATAGCAACAATGCACTGAAGATGGAATAAACCGTAATATAATAGCAACAATGCTCAGACGATAGTACCAAAAATACAACAACCTCTACTGAACTGTCCTGCACTGCTAGGGACAAGCCCCACAGTGCATACAGATGGAGCGGGACTTATCTCTCCAGGGGATGGCGATGGCGACGCCAGCCGCCATCCCCTGCCCCGCGCCATCTGTATGCCGGAAGGGGACGCGCGTGCACGAGGTGCGCGCGCGTCCCCTTCCGACGGTGCTGCCGGCGGTCGCACGGTGTCTACTGAAGCAGGAGGCGGACAGGATTGCGTCCGCCTCGCCGCCCAGATACTGAGACGCGCGTGCGTGGGGGACGCACGCGCGTCTTAGTCAGATGGATCGCTGTGTTGCTGGCGGATCGCCAGCAACATGCTGCTGGCGATTCGTCAGCAACAATAAGACCAGCTCCATCTGTATACCGAAGATGGAAACTGGATAATCAGAAGACAGGAGGATAGCAAGAATGAAACTCATGACAAGAACTTAGCTGCAGCAGGAACAGGAACACTGGACAGCTGGGAAGTTCAGGAACCAGGAACACCACTGGAATGCATGCAGGGTCCAAGAAGCTATAACCGGCGTCTGTGCCCAACAGACGTTGGCTATTTATTCAATTCTCGCGCCCCCGGCGGCTGCTGATGTCAGCCGCACTTGCGGACGCTCGCCGGGCAGAAGCTCGGGGACGTTGCTGAGCGCCGCCCAGCAGCAGGGAGAGTGAGGGCGGAAGTTTGGGGCGTTGCTTGGCAACGTCCCTGAAACCTCCTCTCTGCACTGCGCTCGCCGCCCATTGAACCTGGCCTGTAGGTAATGATAAAGTTGAAGTGGGCAAAAAACAATGTCCACCTGGCTTGTCTAGCATTAACCCTCTCACAGTAGCTGACTGGAGGTACACCAGATTTTTATAATCTGTATATATGGTGACCTGAAATTTAGCTCCCTCCAGCCAATGTCGCAGACTTGATGGCCAGAAGTTCCCGATTACCCACATCATAATCGCATTCAGCCGAGGAGAACTTTCTGGAAAAGAAGGCACAGGGATGCAGGAGACCATCAAGCTCATCTACCTCCGATGCCAATCTCCGAGGCATCCACCTCCAGAACAAAGGGGAGATCCGGATTGGGATGCCTCAAGATCTTGGCAGACACAGAAGCAGATTTCAACCTCTTAAATGCCTCAACAGCAGAATCGGGCCAGATGGAAGGATCCGCCCCTTTCTTGGTCAAGGCTACAATGGGTGCCACGATGTCAGAAAATGAAGGAATGAACCTTCTATAATAGTTGGCAAAGCCTAGAAATCTCTGTGTGGATTTGAGATTGGAAGGCTGTACCCAGTCTTTTATGGCTTGGACCTTTACTGGGTCCATTAGGAAACCCTTAGGAGAGATGATATACCCTAAAAAGGGAATCCTCTCTACCTCTAATTCACATTTCTCTAATTTAGCATAAAGATTAAGACGGTGCTGTTCCAAAGAAGATGAAAAAATTAGAATATCGTCAAGAAATACTACAACGAAAACTCCCAAAAAGTCCCTTAACACATCATTAATCAGGTCCTGAAAACAGCAGGTGCATTAGCCAACCCAAAGGGCATCACACGATACTCGTAATGTCCTGTGTGAGTGTTAAATGCTGTCTTCCACTCATCTCCTGGCTTTATGTGAATCAGATTATAGGCACCTCTGAGATCTATTTTAGAAAAAAATAGAAGCCTTGCATAATTGATCGAATAATACTGATATGAGAGGCAGGGGATAAGAGTTTTTTACGGTGACAAGATTCAATTGTCTGTAATCTATACACGGGCGCAAGGGCTGTCTTTCTTTCCTACAAAAAAGAAACCGCCTCCGACAGGAGATTTAGAGGGCCTGATGAACCCTTTCTTAAGGTTCTCCTCAATGTATTCCTCCATAGACTTTTCTTCAGGCAGAGATAGGGAATACAATCAACCCTTGGGCAATTTGGCATTGGGGAGAAGGTTAATGGCACAGTCATAAGGCCGATGAGGAGGCAGGGTATTGGCCTCTTTTTTAAGAAAAAACGTTGGAAAAGGCAGCATATGGTTTGGGTAACCCTGGGACTAATGGGGTAGTCATGCGAACAGGGAGAACTAAACAGTTTGAGGCACACTGTTTCCCCCAGCTGAGTAACTCCCCCGATTTCCAATCAAACCTCGGATTATGTAATTTAAGCCAGGGTAGTCCAAAGACTACAGGAGCTATGGGACAATGAAAGACAATTTCTCAATATGAGTAACCCCAACATGCACATTCAGATTAACCGTACGATGTGTAATAGCCCCTGATGGCAGATGGTTACCATCCAGACCATGGACAGAAATCTCTGGGGTAATGGGAATGAGAGGGTTCCCGTGATCTTAAACTAATTGAGAGTCAATGAAATTCCCCGCAGCCCCGCTGTCAACAAATGCCTGACCCTCCCACTCATGTGCCCCCAAAAAAATACAAACGGGAAGTAATAGGGAGTTATAGCTGATAGGCCTGACAGGATGTCTCCCCGCATCCTCAGGCCTTGGCGTTTCCCTGACACTCTGGGTAGGCATTTGCCAGCTGCCCTCTGGTCCCACAATAAAGACAGAGTCCCAGTTAGCTTCCAAGTGTCGCCTCCGTTCCTGAGATTTGCTCACACGCTTAACACCTTAACCTATTTAATGATACATTTGTGATATATTACTGAGAATGCTCGCATAACAATAAGCCTCACATAGACCAAGCACTCTCTGATTTACTCTGATTTTCTCTGGCACAGTAACCAAATGTCCAAAGCTAATATAACTCTAACACTAGTGTCAGTCTTAGACTATCTACATCTTCTCTTTCAGTCTTGGTATTGTGCTGTACGAGATTGCTACGGGTGAACTCCCTTTACAGGGTAAGTCCTACATACTGCAGTGCTTGGCCTGGTGTTAGCTCTTCCTTATTACAAAGCCTGACTACAATTTTAGCTTTTTCAGACCGCAAATGCCAGGTCACACCCGGAATTAGGATACAGGTCCGTCCCGGGAGTGACCCGGCATTTGCCTCTCAGTGACCCAGTTTATTGCCAGGTCGGGAATGTCTTCTAGGGGGTGGGGCAGAGTGGAGGAGGAGGCAACACTAAGGTAACACTGCTGCGTCCTCCATATAAGTCATGGGTCCTCAAACTGCAGCCCTCCAAATGTTGTGAAACTACAAATCCCAGCATGCCTTGCCACAGTTTTAACACTCCCTTATAGCAAAACTGTGGCAAGGCATGCTGGGATTTGTAGTTTCACAACATCTGGAGGGTTGCAGTTTGAGGACCCATGATATAAGTGAATGGGACAGTTACCCATTCACACTGCCTAGCAACCCGGGTAAACCCCTTCTTTTTACCCGGGTTGGATTGCCGGGTTGCTGGACACGATATTTTTCAAAAGGCCCATTCACAAAGCACAGTGATCAGGATCGACTCAGCAACAACCTGGGTCGGACCCAAGTTATTTGTACGGTCTGAAAGAGGTATTATACTGCATGTAGTGTAAATCTAGATGGTCAATAGTGACACGTGGGGCTGACCCAAAATTGCTTCCCAATGCTAAGAACCTGATAGTTCAGGTAAGGTATGACCATCCATCTAGCAGACAACAGATCTCTATATACTTTACATATACAGTAAGTGTGCATTGTTTCTGTTCCTCCCTAGGCCTTTCTGTCTCTAATGTAAATATGGAAGAGCAATGTAAGAGGCTGTGTGTGGAGGTCCCTGCCAGCCTCCCTGCCGCATGTCCTCTTGGTCTACGTGACACAATCACAAGGGCCCTGGCATGGAATCCAAGTGACCGCCCCTCTGCTGGAGGTAAGTAGCCTGCTGGGAAGCCAATATTTCATTACATACATCTGTTACAACACCCCAGTGTTCCGTTACATGCTGCCTCATTGTATACACAGGGACAGCAGCCCCAATCCATTCCAGCAACTCCATGGCATGTACCCAGTGTTCTGGTACATCTTACTGCTTCTGTATGTAATCCCTGTGCCATGACACAATAGGCTACTAGAAGGCCTCACCTCTTGTTGTGTCCTCTAGATATTCTCTATAAAATCCTATCACAACATGTTGTTGTCTTTTATGTTATTCAGTCTTCAATTGTTTTGCAGAAATTGCTGATGTACTGATTGCTCATCTGAGCCAGACAGAACCGCAGGAAGTAGCAAACCCGATGCAGTGACCTCAGAGAGCAGAGGGACACGGGTTCTCCAATGGTCGCACATGACAAGGACGCACACAACAGACCCCAGCAGTTTAAGAGGTGGAATCACTGGTACCGCAACATTGCTCAGGAACTCCGGGATACCTTCTGGATTTGAGAACAAACTCAGCCAAGTGTCTTTTGCACTGCCCTGCCAAGACTGTTATTCACCCTGCGAGCAGCCAGCAATGGCTTGCGCATGAACACAGTGTACCGTGCGCATGTGAGGTCATTCGTCAATTGCTCATGCTGCAAATTCACAGCCGTGCGATTGGGTGTGAATCAAGCCCTACGTGCTGAGCCTTACATTCCCCACCAGATCATTGTGTTCAGTCTGCCTGCAGAATGTTTCAGCCTGGTGTCATGTTCCTTATCTTCCCTTGGCGCAGTTACTGCTGCTCTGGTGTGTATAAGCTGCATTTATCAATGTTTGGACTTCCAGTTTCTCTTTGCTCTGGCATTATTTTACAAGCAGGTATTGCCAATTGCTCACTTGCTCTCTGCATGTTCCTCCACATTTTTGTTAGTTCCTATTTTGTTACTGGCACATTAATAAACATTTCAAGTCACTTCTTGTTGTGTCAGACCTTACACCAGGTTGAAATAGATAGTGATAGGTTTATATGTTATAAGGAATGATGACTGCCGCCATATTATTTGCTTGATGTCAGCATACACGGTGCTCTGGCCAGGGCCCACCAATAGGGGGGTGCTGTGGGTACAGCTGTCCCAGGCAGCTCATTTTGCCCACCGCATGCCCCCCCCCCCCCCCCCCCCCCGACTGCCTCCACTGCGCTCAGTGTGCTGACCAATGCAGGTCCTGGAGTGCAGGCTTATTTAACCTAGGATGCCACGAGACTGGCGGACTTCCGGTTCCGGCAGAGGGATGTGAAGCAGCTCTCTCCTGAGCTCCGCTGCTGAACCGGCCCAAGTATATCTTTAACGGCTATCTTAGCCTCCAAAAAAACACCAAAACTCCCCCCGCACTCCGTACAAGCGCCGTATGGAAAAAACTTCGCGGAGATGCCCGGTTCCAGACCACGCGCCCAGAAAGTTAAAGACGCGGCGCCCGCCACATCCAAGATGGCGCCGACTCCTGAGTCGTCGCGCCCGCCGCGGCAAGCAACGCCACTTCCACAGCGGGTAAGAGGCTCCCCGACCCACACGCCAGACACCCCTGAGGAGGGCACCCACCCCACATCCCCCCTGTCTCTAGACTCCTCCATCCCTGACCTCTCCGCCCCGGTCACCTACGGTGACATGGTAGGGGCTATAAGGGCGGCTATGGCTCCTCTGTTCCAGGAGCAGACTGATAATATTAACAAGCAACTAGCCCAGCTCCAGAAACGAGTCATGGACACTGAATATAGAATGGGGGAGTGCTTTCAGGACATGGCGGAAATCAAACCTATAGTCACCCAGCAGTCTAAGGACCTGCTCTCCCTACATAACAAGCTCCAGGATCTCGAGAACAGATCCAGAAGAAATAACTTGAGACTGGTAGGGGTACCTGAATCTGTAAAGGGCCCAGACCTGTATAACTTTATCAGAAACACACTTCCTGAGATGCTGGAGATTAAAGATCGCTGCACAGATCTAGTCATAGAGAGGGCACACAGACTGGGACCCCAGCGCCCCTCCAGTGATAACAGACCCAGAATGGTGATTTTTAAATCCCTTAACTACCTACACAAGGAGCTTTTCTGGGCAGCATCCCGTAAACACCGTAACCTTGAGTGGGAGGGGAGCACCATCTTGATTTTCCAAGATTACTCCGCTGAGCTGACAAAACAAAGGAAGGAGTTTTCTCCGATTTGCTCCAAGCTCATACAGATGGAGCGCAAATTTGCCCTCCTCTATCCGGCGAAACTGCGAATATATGAGGGGTCCTCATTCAGGGACTTTATGACACCCGCTGACGCAGGAGCCTATATGGAGGAAGTATCCTACCAATCCCCCCTGCACTGCAGAGTATCTGAATGTGACTAAGAACTCTAACAGACCTATCCTCCACCTCGCCTCAACCAAGAACCTCCACCCCCCCCCCTCCCTACACTGGCGACACGCGTGGATGATGATGCCTGATGATGGCAATATACACACATGCCACTAAGCCACAATAGGTGCGCGTGACTACCCCAACCCTATATAAGAACGAGTTCGGCTGCACCCTGACTGACATGGTCCCCTGACTCCAATACTAAGCCTTGAGGGAGATACTGTCATGCCTACGTCCCCTTACTGACATGGCTTATGGATCAGTTACTCTCACCGACTCTCTCCCTCCCACTCCCCCAACAGCCATGAGGAACCACACGCCTCCCCCCAGAGGCACTCCTTCCATGGCCACCGAGGAATTAAACTCAATGCCTATCCATGGACGGGGAAGGTTTTCTCCTTATCCCCCCCCCCCTGAACTGCTATATCAAAAAGGACGGTGTTCCCCTACATACCTAAGAGGCGGACGGGTGAGAAGATATTTTGCCTCCTACAGAGCTCGGCCTCTATGCCCCCACCTATCGAGGAACACTTACTGAACATCCCCGTTGGTTACAGGCCGACCCTGGACGATCAAGTCCTCAGAAAATTGAAACAATAGGGTCCATGATAGGGGCCCTCCCGCACCCCCCCCCCCCCCCAGTTGACTCTGACATTACTTTTGGTGAATCATTAATAGATGTCTAAGATGGGCCGTATTCGGCTTGGGAGCAAACCTGTGACCGTTTATGAGAAAATCAGGAAGATTTCCTCCCACAGGTTACGGAAGCTACCAAGTTCGTCTTTTGTTTTGTTATGTTATTGTTCCCCCTGTTTGTCCTGTTTACCCCCTCTACCCCTCATTCTGTGCAGATATTCTACACCATGACAAATATGTTTGAAATGCATATACACCGTAGTGCTCATCTACCTGAAGTATTATGGCTCTACACGTAGGTAGCTGGAACGTCGGAGGGATCAACTCTCCGATAAAAAGAAAGAAAATACTGATATATCTCAACAAGTTAAGATTAGACCTTGTATTTCTTCAAGAATCCCACCTAATGCCTAAAGAATTAGTGAAACCTAATATGCTAAAGTGGAAGCTATTAGCCTCTGCGCACTATAGCTCCAAAGCCAGAGGAATACTCATACTGGCCAAAAATCACTTAGACATATTGATATCTAAAGTTATTGAAGACCCAGAGGGCATATACGTTCTATGTTGCCTGAAATATGACCAACAAGAACTTGTCTGTCTAAATGTGTATGCTCCTAACCAATATTCCGCACCATTTATGAAATCCATCATAGCATTGCTGTCCCCTTCTTACACTTGCCTATCATCACATGTGGGGATTTCAATCTGATTACGTTAGCCTCCTTAGATAAACAGAACACTCCCACACAGCCCCATAAACCCCCTAAACTAGGCATCCCAGAATTGTGTTCCCGACTTCAACTATTAGATGTGTGGACTTTACACCCCATAGAACGCGAGTTTACCTGCCTCTTGGCCTCTAAGGGACTAATGTCGCGCATCGACTACACTTTAATCTCCCATTTCCTCCTCCCAAGAATAGAAGCTAGCGAGATAGCTCCAATTGTCCTCTCAGACCACGCAGTTGTACATTTCAAACTTCATTTTTCCCACCAACAGCCTACCTCAAAAATTTGGCGCTGCCCATCCAACCTAATGTCCTCCCCCAAACTCAGAAAAATAGTAGACCAGACGTGGGATAATTACGCTATAGATAATGACAACTTCAGGACTGAGAACCCTCCCTTATTTTGGCAGGCCTCAAAAGCCACACTTAGAGGTGAAATAACAGCCCAGACGATCAACTTTAAACGCAAATTAAAAGCAGACTATATTAAGGCCCAATCAGCCCTAACAGACGCCTTTGACAGATATAGGTTGAACCCCTACATCATACATAAAAACTCATTCCTGGAGGCTAAGGCGCTTTATGAGAGTATCATTGAGAAATCTGAATCGCTTTACTCCTTTTCAAAATCATCCCGATTCCACAGATATGGTAATAAGTCAAGGAAATTGTTATCTTCCATACTACAGGGTCAGAGGACCCCAGCTACCATCCCCCCTCTGAGGACCCCCCAAGGCTCACTGACCTCATCCACCGAACATACGGTCCAAATACTTCGAGACTTTTACGCCACCCTCTATTCACAACCTTATTCAGATTCACAAAAGGCCTCTAAATTCTGGGACTCACTACCCATCCCAGAGATGTCCCCTCTGGATGCAACAAATTTATCTAGGGACATTACTCAGGAGGAGGTGGCTAAGGCGATTTCAGGCTTGAAATCTGGCAAGGCCCCAGGGCCTGATGGGCTTACCCCCGATTATTATAAACTACTGGCGCACAAAATATCCCCTATACTCACAGACATTTTTAACCACATTATTTCTAGCAAGTCGATCCCCCTATACTTCAACACAGCTAACATCACAGTCCTCCAGAAAGCAAGGTCGAGATCTCACACTCCCCAGCTCCTACAGGCCAATCTCGTTATTAAATATAGATTATAAACTTTTAACAAAAATCATGGCAGAGAGACTCAAACTGATTCTCCCCTCTCTAATACACATAGACCAAACGGGATTTGTCAAGGGCCGCAATTCAGCCATAAACATTAGACGAGTGATATCTGCGGTGTCTATGTCCCAGTGTGCCATGTCGGATGCTCCAAAAGTCATCCTCTCCTTAGACGCTGAGAAGGCTTTTGACATGGTGCACTGGGATCACCTGCAGCACGTCCTGAGACACTTTACCTTCCCAACTAAATTTATAGACTTTGTATCCACTATCTACAGTAACTCCACCTCCCACATAATAACAAACGGACTGTTATCCCCCTCGTTCCCTATTCTTAGAGGCACGAGACAGGGCTGCCCCCTATCGCCCCTCCTCTTCGTCCTGGCCCTGGAACCCCTGGCTATCACCCTCCGTAGCTCCCCACTCTTTCAGGGGATAAAGATTCGCCACATTGACCTGAGGGTGTCGCTATTTGCCGACGACATGTTAATATTTCTATCTCACCCGCAACATGCCATCCCAATAGTCTGCCAAATTTTGAAAGACTTTGGAAGCTTCTCGGGTTATAAGGTCAATGTGGACAAATCGGAATTATTAATGATAAAAAGATCCCCACCTGTATTCCCAGAGAGCGAGGAACACCATTCCATTAAACATAAATCGGACCAGATCAAGTACCTGGGAGCAGGGCCGGATTATAATGGAGGCACAAGGGGTCAGTGCCCCTGGGCCCCCCTCTAGCTAGGGGCCCCCTGTGGTTGGCATGTATTTAAAAAAAAAATTTTTTTTTTTTTTTTTTTTTTAGCTAAAGGTTTTGTGCATGACAGTGGGGTGGTGCTGCAGCTTCACCTATCTGCCAATGTGACAATGATTAATGGTGCTGAGCATCGGGAGCCAAGGCACACTGATTGCATGAGTGTGCTGTGTATTACTGGTTGTTGACTAAGTCCCATGACACTTTGTACCAGAGGGCAGAGGCTGAAAGGTTTGTGCTGAGCTCTGTTTGGTGGAGCTCATTACATGCTTCTCAGGCCCATGGAGAACAGCAGCATCAGCAGCTTAGTCATGGGAGGGTTTTTAATCAGAGGCAGCACTAGGACTGTGAGGTCTCCTACAGAGTAAGGTGCAGATGGACAAACACAGGCTTTTCATGTGTATGTGTGTGTGTGTGTGTATATATATATATATATATATATATCCCCTGTAGTTACCCATTGACTAAGTTTATTCTGCCTTTACTCTGTGTTTTGACAGTGTAATATTCTCCCATGCAGTTTGCGGCCAGTGCCGCAAACTGACAAGTGCAAGGGGCCCCCCCTGTTTAAAGTACCCCGGGCCCCCCGAAGGCTTAATCTGTCACTGCCTGGGAGTCCAGATTCCCAAAGACCTGTCAAAACTTGAGAAATGTAACTACCCACCCATCATACACAAAATTATAAAAACAATGCAGGACTGGAAAGACCTACCACTGTCTATGATGGGAAGAGTCGAGGTAGTAAAGACAGTACTGTTACCACGCTTATTATATCCCCTACAGATGCTCCCGATAAAACCCAAATCCACGGATATAGCCACCCTAACTCAAGCCTCATCAAAATTTATATGGCAGGGGAAAAAACCCAGAATAGCCCAACAAAAGTTAAAATTACTCAAGACCGATGGAGGATTGGGCCTCACTGACGTCTACAATTATTCATGTGCCCTACTCTCTCGCTATGCATTGGGATGGCTGTCGAAAAATGATGCATTCTCAATATATGACCTGGACTGTGCCCTATTCTTCCCCTTCGCCCCAGGTGCTCTCCTACACTCCACCCCTAAACTCATCCCCAAACACATACTTAACAACCCCCTATTCAAAGATATTTAGGTACTTGTGAGTTATCCGGGCGTCCGATTTTTAAATCGGGTCGGATCGGGACATCGCATCGCATCGCATGCGACCATCGGATGCGATGCGATGACCCGATTTTTCCATAGGAATCAATGTTAAAATGGACTGAGTCCATTTTAACATGGAATTCAATGGGAAAAAGGGTCCTTTTCATACCCCTACTATCCAAGTGGGCATGGAGTTGGATATAAACCTGTGGCGAGCGTAGCGAGCCACCGAGCCCGAAGCGTGGCGAGCGTAGCGAGCCCCGCGAGGGGACACGGAATACCGTCCCCTCGCGGGGCACGCTTCGCTCGCCACGCTTCGGGCTCGGTGGCTCGCTACGCTCGCCACAGGTTTATATCCAACTCCATGCCCACTTGGATAGTAGGGGTATGAAAAGGACCCCTTTTTCCATAGGAATCATTTTAACATTGATTCCTATGGAAAAATCGGGTCATCGCATCCGATGGTCGCATGCGATGCGATGCGATATCGCATCGCATCTGATTGTATGCCTTAACTTAAGGCATACAATCAAAAAATCGGACGCCCGGATAACTCACAAGTACCGATATTTACAAGTCATGGCGGCAAACATGCACCAAGTTAGAGCTCAACCCCAACCAGTCCGAGTGGATCCCAATCTGGGGTAACCCCATGTTCCCGCCGGCCATCAATAGCCCAGCATTCAACCGCATGAAAAATAAGGGTCTCCAGACTATCTCCCAAGTGTTTGACACAGGAGGGAAACTTCTCTCCATCCCTACCCTGCGTGACAAGTTTGGCCTGCCCCAAAACAGCTTATTCCCGATCATGCAGCTACATCATTATGTGCTGTCTATCGCCCCGCGAACCTTGGTTAATACCCCTCACACCCTACGGCACAGGTGGTTAGGCAAACTTCAAAATGGCTCCTTCAAAGCCAAATTGATCTATACAGAACTACACCAACTTAGCTCCACTAACTCCCGAAATAAAACCACAACAGCTTGGCAACGAGACTTTCCTTTATTGACATCCTCAGACATCTTTCAATACTAGAATCCTCCTTAAAGACATTACAATCATCCACGCTCCAAGAAATACATTTTAAACTGGTGCATAGGGCATATATATCACAAAAGCAGCGTAGCTACTTCGATCCAGATGAAACAGGCAGTTGCCCCAAATGTGGCTTCCACTCAGCTTCTCTTGAGCACAACTTCTGGTCCTGTGGATACATCAAAAAATTTTGGCACAAGATCATTAATTATGTCAACAAAGCATTTACCTTAAGAGTAAAAATACACCCAGTGCCACTATTATTTTTGAATTTTGATAGTTGGGACCTACGAGGACCAAATGAAGGTCTTATCCCTTTCCTCTCCATCTTATTCACTGCAGCAAAAAAGGTCATACTAACCTCTTGGATAGAAAAACATGTTCCCACCCTGACAGATCTGGAGGGACTAATGCTGAAGTACATGGCCTATGATAGATACAATTCCCTTTACCACACCCGTTCACCAACAACAGGCTACCTCAAGAAATGGGGCCCTTTCATCCACCTTAGATCAGACGAGTCCCAAACCCAGATCTGTGAGACCCTGGAACTGGAGATGTAATGCACTGGGAAGCAGATACCATCTGCTGTGGAAGGGCAGGAGAGGATGGGATTTGTTTTATTTTATTTGTTTATTTTATTACTTGAAAGTGAAATTGGAGAAAGTTGCCACGCTCTTGTCTAATAACATGCTCAAACCACTGACTAATTTACAACGAAAGAACATATAGTTACACCATGTCCAGAAATAGACGTCCCATGGAAAATGGCCTTAATGCGGTATTCCCCCGATAACCCGGGGCAACAAGAAATTTTGGGATATGAAATGTCACAAATTGTTTTGATATTGTGTTATTGCTCTAACCTTACAGCTATAAGACTTTCCTGATTTACATTTGTGAAGCTATGGTGAATAACCCTGCATAGAAAGACCCCCCCCCCCCCTTCACCTCCCCCCCTCTTACCCCCCCCCCCCCCCTACTTCTGTCAATTACTCCACCCCCCTTCACCCCATTACAACGGGAAGAACCAGCCTAATCCCTGGAACCACAATGAGATTGGTCCCCCCCCCCCCCTTTACTTGATATGCTATCTTCCCCCCATCCCTCCCCCACTCCTTCTGTCCCCCCCCCCCCCATGCCCCAGTTGAGATCCTCTCCACCTCTCCTACTCTGTCTGTTCTCCCCCCCCCCTCCCCCCTGTTATATAGCTCATATAGAGATACAGAGTGTTATCCCCTCCCCCATATACTATACTAAAAGGGAGACATGGACGTGGCACGACAATAATATGTCGAAAGACCAAAAGGCTGGACTCTGACCAACCTAGGCTTAACCACTACACACCGAACCCCAGTTTTAGGACTGAAAAATTTGTAGTCACAGCCTATATACACATACTGAAGTCCCTGAGGGACTTTGATATTTACTTCATGTGCCTGCTCAGTGTCCCTGATGATAATGTTACTGTTTT
Organism: Crinia signifera; assembly: GCF_055691185.1. NCBI lineage: Eukaryota > Metazoa > Chordata > Amphibia > Anura > Myobatrachidae > Crinia > Crinia signifera. The sequence goes on from NC_139227.1 coordinate 52,953,897, forward strand.
TTGTTATACACCTGTATCACCAAATGTGATGTGAACCTGTTATAACTTGCATATTAAAAACCAATAAATATATATTTAAAAAAAAAAAAACTAGGATGCCACCGGTGACTTAAAATGCTGCACCGGCTTTTGAGAAAATCAGTGCTTGTGCAATCAGAGTGGCTGCTGGTACGCGAGCTCTGATTTGCTTACCAGCCGGTGCTGTATTTTATTGGACGTTGGCGTCCTCAGTTGAAGAAGCCTGCGCTCCGAGACCTCCGGGCTGCAGCTGAGCGGAATAGGAGATGAGGAAGCAGGAGGGTGGTGGGGGGGGGGGGGGGGGGGGGGTGGGGGTTTAAGCTGTACAAATGACAGTTGGGAGGCAGACACATGGCGGTTGGGAGCTAGACATATGACAATTGGGAGCATATGACAGATAGGAGCTGATTTGCTTGATCACAATTTACCATATGTAAGTTTTATCACACGCAACAAATTTTATCACATCACATAGCTGGGCTGGACCCGGGATCATTGCAGCTTTCCAGGGTAGAGAGCAGGTCCAACTTAGTACCCCTTTTCCACTATACAAGCCAGGTCACAGCCAGGAA